>NC_133794.1:3023159-3066553 GCF_003597395.2 Chelonoidis abingdonii
TGCTCCCCTCTAATGGTTCCCCCCTCTCCATCTGCCCCCATGCTCCCCTCTAATGGTTCCCCCCTCTCCATCTGCTCTCCGTGCTCTCCTCTAATGATTCCCCCTCTCCATTTGCGTCCCTCTAATGGTTCTCCCCTCTCCATCTGCCTCCCTGTGCTCTTCTCTAATGGTTCCCCCCTCTCCATCTGCCCTCTGTGCTCCCCTCTAATGGTTCCCCCCTCTCCATCTGCCCCATGCTCCCCTCTAATGGTTCCCCCCCTCCATCTACCCCCCTGTGCGATCCTCTAATGGTTCACCTGTCTCCATCTGCCCCCATGTGCTCTCTCTAATGGTTCCACCTTCTCCATCTGCCCTGTACTCCTCTCTGATGGTTCCCCTTCTTCATCTGCCCCCTGTTTTCCCTCTAATTGTTCCCCCTTCTCTATCTGCCTCCCTCCTGTAATCCGCCTAATGTTTCCTCCCTGTCTGCCCCCCCGCACTGCCATCTAATGGTTCCCCCCACTGACCCTGCCATGTGCTCCCCTCTAATGGTTCTCCCCTCCATCTGCCCCACATGCTCCCCTCTAATGGTTCCCCCTTCTCTATGTGCTCTGTGCGCTCTCCCCGACTCCCCTTGCACCCCGTGTCCCCCACGCCACCCACTTTTCAGTTCATCGACGAGCGCCTGGAGAAGCTGAACGCCGGCGTGGGCTTTTCGGATGTGTTTGAGCAGGAAATCACCAACAGCGGGTTGGCGGCGGGTAAGGAGGGTGCAGCCACTGACCGCACCTCCCTCGGGGGGCAATAGGGGCGCGGTGCCCCCAGTGCATACACAGCGACCGTCAGCGGGCGGGATAGAACCAGGGACCTCTGGAGCTGAGTGCATGAGCCTCTACCTCAGGGGGTCTCAAACTTTTTTACTGGTGACGCCTTTCACACAGCAAGCCTCTGAGTGCGACCCCCTGCCAACAAATTACACGCTTTTAAATATATTTAACACCATTATAAATGCTGGAGGCAAGTGAGTTTGGGGTGGAGGTTGACAGCTCGCAACCCCCCATGTAATAACCTCATGACCCCCTGAGGGGTCCCGACCCCCAGTTTGAGACCCCCTGCTCTACCACATGAGCTAAAAGCCAGCTGGCGGTTAGCTAAGGCTCTAGAGCAGACTCATTTTCTCTCTCTCTCTCTCTCTGTAAGTGATCTTGGTGCCACTAGATGGGACAGAACACCACACCCAGGATGTGACCCTTTAACGGTGGTGCCACCCAGAGTTCCCCCACAATGCACCAGGGGTTGGCAGTGATGGTAGGGCTGGCCTGGCAATATTCACCTCCTCACCAGGGCGGGGGTCAGGCTTGGCGGCAGGGTGGGTAAGGACCCCACTTAGGGCCCTGAGTCATTCATGGCCTGGGAATTTACATCTCTCCCTTTTCTGTTCCCATGCAGGTAACCTGAGGTCGTACCAGCTATGGGTGGAGAGCCTCAAGGTATGGAACTGCCTGATAGCAGCTTGTGGGGTCCACTGGAGAGGGTTGTGAAGTGGTGTGAGTGCAGGACTGAGAGCCAAGAATCATGGGTTCTACCCCCAGCTCCAGGAGGGGAGGGGAGTGGGGTGTAGTGGCTAGAGCAGAAGGGCTGGGATTCAGCGCTCCTGAGTTCCATTCCCAACTCTGGGAGGGGAGTGGGAACCCAGAGGCCTGGGTTCTATTCAACCCTGCCACTAACTTGCAATGTAACCTGGGGGGTGGGGGAGAGTCACTGCCCCTTTCTGTGGCTTAGTTTGCCCCCTCTGTAAAATGGTGATAATGCCAACCTAGCTGCATTAAGTATTGCCTGCAGCTTCTAGTTCACTGGCTAGCGGCAAAGGGCCAAATTTTTCTGAGGCAACATGTTAAGTTCCCTGTCAGTAAATGGGTCAAACTGGGCCCAAATCCAGACCCCCTGGAAATCAAGAGGTATTCTGCAATTGATGTCGGGGGAATCAGATTTGAGATTCAACTCGTGCATTTTACACCATGAAAGGCCGGACCCATTGATAGGAGAGAGGCCAAGATCTAACCCCTGCGACCCTGCAGGCTGGGAAGGAGCAGGTGAATAAGTCACAGAAGAGGTGCACGAAAGTAGCTGCGGCCCTGCTTTAATTTACTGCTCGCTGTGTAAATTAACTCCCCTGGAGTGTGTAGCTTATACGTGCTCCCTAACGCACCACCTCTGAATTAGTAGCTTGATTCTGATCCCGTTAGAGTTAAATGAGGAGCAGCTCCACAGAAGTCACTGGAGCGTTCATAATGGATTGAGAAGCTCAAGCCTTAAGTTTTTCCATTCTCCGTAGGGGCTGTCAGTGGCTTAGATGCACTGACAATATTATGTTCTACTGTTGCCTCTTTCTTGAGAGGAACCAGATGCCCAACACCTGGCATGCCAGCTTCCAGCTGGAGGAGAAATCAGTGATATGGAGTCTGGGCATATTTGCAACTAGTTTATTTACACTCTATACACCACTCTTGGAACAGAGGTGTCACCAGCTGCACACAGGCCGATCCCCTCGTTCAGGAATCCCAGCCCATTGCAAAAGTCCCTGCCCAGGTTGCAACGCTGCCTCAAGAATCGATGCCAGTCGGAGACCAAGACAGAGCAAACTGTCCAGCTGATGTCCCAGCTCCCGCTCCCTGGACCTTAGCATGGCCCCCAAATTAACTGTCACCTGCAGTGTGTGTCTTCCCATGACTGACTGCTCTCCTGCTGAGAAAAAAACACACTTGGAGATCACATGTCCCAGCGCCGGCCTCCAGCTGATTCTAGTTCGCAGGACCAGGCAGAGAGCAACCCCCCACTGCTTGCAACAGCTCCCACCTGAAAAAATACCATTGCAAAACAAGCAACAATGAGGTGCTGCTGAAAGAAAGATTGTGTGCGATAGCGCCACCTGGTGACTCCTGCTGCAACTGTAGCCACCCACAGGCTCCCTCTAGCCGCAGGACGGTCAAGTTACTTGTGTCAGGGGGAAAGACGAAGCCAAGGACTGCAGGAGGCACCAGGGGCCTATAAGGGTCGCTCCAAAGCAACATCTCTGCGCTTTGTTTTGCCAGAAAGGTGGAGGGGCCCTGATCCACACTATGAAGAGCAAGACGAACCCAGCCGTCAGGAACATGTACAAATACGTAAGGTCACCAACTGGCTACACGGTCTTCCCCGTTCACTGGGCTCTGATAGCGGGGGGCGGGATCTTATCTGTGTGTATGTGGGAGTTCCCGGGGGGCAGAGGTATCGCAGGGGGATGCAGTCGTGTCTCCGTGTGAGGGGTCCCAGGGTTTGGGTATCACAGGGGGATGCAGTCGTGTCTCCGTGTGAGGGGTCCCAGGGTTTGGGTATCACAGGGGGATGCAGTCGTGTCTCCGTGTGAGGTGTCCTAGGGTCGGGGTATCGCAGGGGATGCAGTCGTGTCTCCGAATGAGGGGTCCCGGGGGCAGAGGTATCGCAGGGGGATGCAGTCATGTCTTGGTGCGGGGGATTCCCAGGGCTGGGGTATTGCAGGGGGATGCAGTCATGTCTCCGTGTGAGGGGTCCTGGGGCTGGGGTATCGCAGGGGGATGCAGTCATGTCCCATGTGAGGGATCCCGGGGCTGGGGTATCGCAGGGGGATGCAGTCGTGTCTCCATGTGAGTGATCCCAAGGCTAGAGTATCGCAGGGGGAAGCAGTCGTGTCTCCGTGGAGGGTCCCAGGCCTGGGGTATCGCAGGGGGAAGCAGTCGTGTCTCCATGGAGGGTCCCAGGCCTGGGGTATCGCAGGGGGATGCAGTCGTGTGTCTGTGCGGGGGGTTCCCGGGGGAATGCAGTCATGTCTCTGTGCCAGGATCTCTGAATGGACAGTTTTATAACACCATAAAGAGCCAGGAATGGCCTCGTCACCCCTCTCTCTTCTCTCCTGTAGGCCAAGAGCCATGCCCGAGACAGGCTGAAGGAGATGCGAAGTCGCTTGAGGTACAGGGTAAGATTCCTACTGCAGCAATCCTCCCCGCCCCCAACTCAGAGCCAGGGATTCCCCCTTGCTGAGGAAATTCCCCTCCCTCCAGCTCCCCTCTGATCAGCTTCTTCCTTGGGGATTGGGTGCGGCAGGAGCTAGGAGGGGCCGGTCATAAGGAGGGTTAAGGGTAGTAGATTGTGAATGGGGTTGTAGATGAGAAAGGGTTAGGAGACAACAGAGGGGGCTAAGGGTTCGGGTCAGGGGTAATGAGATCCTAAGCTGGCGAAGGAAACTTTCTAGTCTTCTGCCAGGGCAGATTCTACCTAGAGTCCCCGTGATGCTCTGCTTGGAGATCCCCCTTGAGGGTCTGCAGAAGAAGACCTCTTGGTCCTTAGGCTGAGGCTCCGGAGATGATCGGGGAGGTGCTGGGATGGGGGCCTCGGGTAGCCAATCTACTTTCTGCCTTCGTCCCAGAGGGATAGGGTGAAGGCCGTCCCCGAGATGCATTGAGCTCCGGATGTGCCCCTACTCCTGTGACCTTTGCCCTCCCCTGTTGAGCTAGCTGGCCGATTGAAATGTCATGAAGCCCCTATTAATAACACTGGGGTTTGGAGCTCCGAAGCTACAGGTTTGAATCCCGCCCCTACTCCCATGTCAGCCGTGGCCAAGAGCACCTCGCCATGTGGGAGCATTTACTGCCACCCAGTTGCCAGTGGGCTGGGCCTCCGTGTCACCCCCAGAACAGCCCCCCCTTGTTGGCCACTGAGACCGAGCTCCTCTAGGGCGGCGCCCTCTAGATCAGATGGGGGAAGCTGGCCCTGGCTCTTCTCCTTCGGTCTTCGGCTGAGAAAAAAGCTAATCCAGTGTTGAGATGCATCAGGCGAGGTAGAGATAAGGAGGTGTTAGTACCATTATACAAGGCACTGGTGAGACCTCATCTGCAATCCTGTGTGTGGTTCTGGTCTCCCATGTTTAAGAAGGATCAAATCAAACTGGAACAGGTTCAGAGATGGGCAACTAGGATGATCCGTGGAATGGAAAACCTGCCTTATGAAAGGAGACTCAAAGGGCTCGGCTTGTTTAGCCTAACCAAAAGAAGGCTGAGGGGAGTTCTGATTGCTCTATATAAATACATCAGATGGATAAATACCAGGGAGGGAGAGGAATTATTTAAGCTCATACCAATGTGCACACAAGAACAAGTGGATATAAACTGGCCATCAGGAAGTTTAGACTTGAAATAAGAGGAAGGTTTCTAACCATCAGAGGAGTGAAGTTCGGGAACAGCCTTTCAAGGGGAGTAGTGGGGGCAAAAGACATATCTGGCTTCAAGACTAAGCTTGATAAGTTTGTGGAAGGGATGGTATGATGGGATAGCCTAATTTTGGCAATGAATTGATCTTTGACTATTAGTGGTAAATATGCCCAATGGCTTGTGATGGGATGTTAGATAGGGTGGGATCTGAGTTACTACAGAGAATTCTTTCCTGGGTGTCTGGCTGGTGAGTCTTGCCCGCATGCTCAGGGTTTAGCTGATCATCATATTTGGGGTCAGGAAGGAATTTCCCTCCAGGGCAGAATGGCAGCGGGCCTGGTGGGGTTTCGCCTTCCTCTGCAGTGTGGGGCAGTGATCACTTGCTGGAGGATTCTCTGCATCTTGAAGTCTTTAAACCACAAGTTGAGAACTTCAGGGGTTTGTTACAGGAGTGGGTGGGTGAGAGTCTGTGGCCTGCATTGTGCAGGAGGATCAGACTAGAAGATCATAATGGTCCCTTCTGACCTATGAGTCTATGAGCCTTGCCTGGGACTCTGCTCACAGTCCTGCCTGGCCCCCTTTCCCCGCTCCAGGACTTGGGCCAGGCTTCATCCCTGCAGCGAGGCGGCTCCCTGAAGTGTGACCAGCTCTCAGGCCCCATCCTGCCCCGGAGCACCCAGTCCGAGTGCCTGCAAAGCCGGCTGCCCATCACCCAGCACTTTGGGAAGGTCAGAGACTGCGAAACCTCTGTAGGGGGTGGGGCGGGGGGGGACGCACAGATAGTGCTCCCCCAGGTGTGGAACATCAGGAAGGAACTAATGATGGGATGTGGGTAATCCCCGGTGCAGATGTGCAACATCTGGTGGGAATAACAGGGCATGTGGGTAATCCTCATGCAGATGTGAAGCATCTGAAAGGGAATAAACAGGGTATGTAATTAATGCAGATGTAGAACCACCAGTGTGGGTAACGGGAATGCACAAATAGTCCGGCTCCCCAGATGTCAAACATCTGGAGGGAATAATGGGGGTATGCAGTTAATGCAGATGTGGCACATCTGGAGGGAATAATGGGGGTATGCAGTTAATGCAGCTGTAGAACATCTAGAAGGGAATAAAGAAGATATGCAGTTAATACAGATGTGGAACACCTGGAAGGGCATAATGGGGGTATGCAGATCAGCCTCACCTGGATGTGGAACCTCCGGCACAGGTAACATGCACAAATAGTCCAGCTCCCCAGATGTGGAACATCTGGTGGGAATAACGGCAGCGTGTGGGTAATCCTCACGCAGATGTGAAACATCTGGAACCCGTAGCAGGTAGTTTGGGAAGTGAATCGCTGCCCCCGCCCAGAGAGCCCTCACTCATCTGAGTAGCATCTTGGGGGGGGCGCCAGGCGAGCTCTGCCTGGCTGTGGGCCTTTCCATCCCTTTCCACTCCACCTCCTTCGCCCGTGGCCCTGGATAATGACACTGGCCCAGCGTGGGGGGAGGCTGGCACAGATCAGGGAGTGGTGGGCATGGAACGGCCTGGAGGGCAGGGAGGTCCTGGCCCCAGCGATCCCCCCGCCCCCATGCTGGAGGGGCTTGGAGTTGCACTGCCCAGGGGTGAGCCGGGGGATCGGCCTCTTTGACCCATGTTTCCTTGCAGTCCCGACCCCTGCGACCCAATAAACGCTGCAGCGGGATGGAGCTGGAGGCCCAGAGGTAACAGGCGGGGGCGGGGGGGGACAGGAGGGGCTCTGGCTTGGGAGGAGCACAGATATTGGGGGGAGTGCAGAGATGGCCTGGGCTGCAGGGCATATCTGTTTACACACGTGCTGGAACATGTGGTCAGCTTCATGCTTGCCACTTTCCGTGGGACTTTTGATGCAGATGGCCACATGGGTAGCCAGCTTTAATACATCAGCATGTGTGTCACATGTGTGGGTGGACCTGCGTGTTGGCACGCATGACAGCTGACATGCCTATTCCATGTGTTCGTTTCCGTGCGTACTGGCACACGCTGAGAGTTTGATGTGACAGTGTTCCCATGTCAATTGACATGCGTGTTGACACGTCACTTTCGTGCACAAGCTTGGTGCCATGTTTTCTGTATGTCAGTTTCCACATGTGACTGTAACATGAATGCCCAGCCCCCTGCCTTCCCCTATGTCTCTCAGAGCTGCCCCGGCAGAAGGCCATGAGGCTCTCCCAAGCTCTGATGCCATCCCTGATGGTGGGGAGCTGGACAAGAGCTTCCTGGAGACGGGCGAGATCGACCTGCTGGGCGAGATCTTCGAGACACTGAGCCTGACGGCGCCCAGTGGACGGGGCCTGCTTTACGGGACCCGCAGCCTGGACTTCTGCAACATGGAGGAGGGCAGCTGCTACACCAGGGTGAGCTCCCCCACACACACCTCCTTGTGCCACCCCACCTCTCTCCCCCCAAGTCTTTCTCTTGGACTCTCTCTCTCCTCCCTGATTCTGCCCCATCCCTCTCTCACCTGATTCCACCTCCCCCCCCAACTTTTCCTCTCTAAGCCCCTCCCCTAACTCCACCCCTCTTCTCTAGCCCCTCCCTCCCCCCACCATTCATCTCCAGCCCAGGTCTCTCTCCCTGCCCCTTGCTGCACCAACCCTGGCTCCTTGTCCCTTCCAGCTGAGGCACATGAACCCCAGTGAGGAGAACCTGAGCGGGCGCCAGGCCCGGGACCACGAGTGCTGGCTGCTGGCCGAGGAGGACAACTCGTCCCTGGAGTTTGCTCCCCCCTCTTCGGAGGAGGCCTCCCTGGCCGAGGAGGAGGCTGGGGACTCCCAGCATGCTTTGCTGCTGCCCGCAAAGGCCACACGCCCGGCGAGCGGGATGTGGGACCGCGGGATCAATGAGGATGAGGAGGGCCCTCCCCAGCCAGCCGAGAGGGTAGCAACGCTCAGAGTGCCCTGGCACAAGCCCTTCCAGCTCGGGGAGGAGGAGCTGGGGGGCAGGGCTGCCTGGGGGCAGGGAGGGGCTGGGGCAGAGCTGACACCAACCACTGGCTCTCTGGGGCCCCCTGAAGAAGAGGGCACAGGAGGCCACCCTGAAGCAGCCACTACAGGGCCAGAGTCTGGGCAGGGGGTGTGCAGGGCAGAGCCCTACCCTGCACAGGATAGCCCCGCCTCTCAGGTAGAGCCCCGCCCCGAACAGGATAGCCCCACCCCTGAGGTACAGCCCCGCCTCAAACAGGATAGCCCCGCCCCTGAGGTAGAGCCCCACCTCTCACCCGATAGCCCCTCCTCCCCTAGGGTCCAGTCAGCTGTGGCTCTGTTCCAGGCCAAGGCCAGCAGGCAAACTGACTTGAGGGGTGGGGTCTCCCGGCTGGGGGCAGGGGCCACCCTGCCCAGCTCATCCTGGCCGGAGCTCGAAGAAGTCTCCCAGCCCCCGGCCCTGCCCAAGGTATCGGAGCTGAAGAAGAGGTTTGAGTCCTAAAAGGCTGGCGGCGTGGAGAGAGCTGCACCAGGGGGCCCCTGCTGAGCTGCGGACATTGCTGCACCAGGGCTCCACAGGGGCCCAGGGGGTGGAAGCTGCACCAGGGGACCCCCAGGCTGCGCTATGGGCAGAGCTGCAGCAGGGCACCCAGAAGTTACACGGCCGCGCTTGGCTCAGGACAATGGGGAGACGCTACCTTGGCTCTAGCCTGCTCCACAAAGCCCGCGGGGGGGCTCTGAATAAATGCTTATGGTGGAACTGCCAGGTGGTTGCTGTTCAATCGGCCATCCCACAGTGGGGCTCTGCGCTCGCGGGCAGCTGCAGTTTCCCGTCCCTTGGCTGACCGGCTCCCCGCCCTCTGGAAAAAATGTCACTCTGCAAGGGCGAGAGGGCGTGGGCCTCCATCCCCATTTTTTTTTTAATTGAGCCCAAAGTTAGTTTATTTTACAAACAAATAAAAGTTGCATTTGCACGGAGGACGGAAAACACGACATTCTATAAACCCAGCTTAAAAAACCACCCTCCCAGCACCCAGAGGGGCAGGTAACCCTGCCTCCTGCTCCTCGCTGGCCTTGTAGGACTGGCTTCCTACACCTAGGGAAACTGAGGCACAAGAGGTGGCATGACTTGTCCAGGGTCACCCAGCGGGTCTGAGGCAGAGCCTTCCTGGCACAACCAGCCTCCCTTTCTAGCCGAGCGTTGGGGCATGGCTTCAGTTACATTGCTGCATAGTTGGGTGCAGAGAAGGGGTAAGATTAGCACCGTGGGCACCAAAACGCCCTGGGTCCAAGGCCCAGCTCCTCAAAGGGCTAGAGGTGCCTAACTCCCATCGATTCCAATGGCAGCTTAAATCCTACATGGCTCCCAGCCCTGCTTCAGGCATCACAGCTGAAGAAGAGATTTGAGGGCTAGAAGGCTGGGAGTGGGGAAAGCTGCACCAGGGGGCCCAGGCTGAGCTGCGGGCAGAGCTGTACCCAGGGGGCCCATGTGAGTGGAGCTGCACCAGGGGGCCCATGTGGGCTGAGCTGTGAACAGCTGATCCCATGTCAGGACCCCAGCCCTGCTGCAGTTATTTGTATGATCACAGGGCCCCTGAACCCCAGTCAGCAACCAGCCCCTCCCGGCGCTGGGTGCACAGGGAGGTTGTAAGAGGCAGCCTGGGCAGAGTGACCCCATGGGGAGGGTGGGGTGAGGAACTGACCAGTGGGCGGGTATGGGGCCAGGAGATCCCAACTCCGGCAGTTTCAAAGGACAAGGGCCATGCTCTGGTGACGTTTGCTCCCAGCTCTCACAGCTCGGTTAATTTCGGGTCTTCCCGGGAGGACTGAAAGGAGAGAAGAGGTGACAGAGGCGGAGAACACGCAGCACCAGCTGACGGCTGGAGGAGCAGGGGAAGCTTTCAGCCAGGCCCTGAGCATGCCACGGAGGTGCCGGCGGCAGGCCGGGGGACAGATCCCAGACACAGCCTACAGCGAGGAAGCATCGACCAGGGGCTGTAAAGATGGCAGCTGGCTGGGGAACTGGGGTCCTAGCAACCCCTGATGCTGGATGGCCTGGTGGGCAAACAGCTTCCCTCCCCCATCTCCCTCCTTTGGAAGCCTGGGGAACTCCCTGCCACTACATCAAAAAGTTAAGAGGCTGAGATGTTCAGAGCAACGACCCACAGGTGGCATAAAGGCCGAGCCAGCCCGAGCTAAAGATCCACAAGCCAAGCCCAAGGCTCGGGAACCGCTCCTGATACGAGTGACTAATGAGGCGAGGAAATCCGCCCACAAGCGGCTTCTACTGCAGCTGAGTCTGGAAGCTTAAGGCAGGGGACGGTTGCTTCTGCTCCAGCCTCACTGATGGGGGGACAGGCTGCCCCATGCAGGGAAATAATCTTAGCCCCAGTGCTGGCCGGGGGAGCAGCAATGGGGTGGGGTTGTGCTGTGGGACACGGCGGCCTGGGTGAAAAGGCCACCGACACTTGCTCCGGGGGGATGCCGCACATGGGAGAAAATTCCAACAAGTTTTGGTTTAAGAGAGGGATGAATCACGGCCCAGCCGGAGGACAAAGATTTGGATCATTAAGTTGAGTGCAGTTTGGTTCATTCCCCAGGGACAGGAGAGCAAAAAAAAGGCCGCCGAGTTGTTTTTTGAGTTATTAGTGTATTTCACTTCTCCCCCCACCATGAAAATGACCCCAGCGGCAGCCCAGGTTTGAGTCCAGTAAGCCCAGGCCAAGGAGCAGCTCTGTCAGCTGACAGCCGCAGAAGGCTATTATCCTCTGCATTCACCAGCCGCTAGACAGTGATGTGGCACCTTCCACATGCACCCAAGAAGGCGGCAGGTTTTGTAGAGCACCAGGGGGAGGGGGAGTGATAGATGGGGAAACTGAGGCACAACAGTGAAGGGACTTAAACCTCTCTTCCCCTACCTTCTGTCTGCACCTCAGGCTGATGTGTATTAACTAAGCCGGGGGATTGGTTTTTTAAACAATGCATAGACATGGCTGTTTCCCTTCAGCAGATTTTTTTTAAAGCCAAAACCTTCCCCGGCGGCTCAGGCAGGAGTTTCTAGCTTCCCCTTCCTTCGCTGCTGCGCCAGCCTCGCTTTCACCAGCCCGGGTGCCAACACAGAGTCACTCTCCATCTGCAGCCCCCCTGCAGCTGGCCCCAGGACAGACAGACGCCAACCGAGGTAGGGGAGATTACAAGACACATGTGAGACGCAGACGGGGGTGGATGGGGGAAGGATAAAGTGGTCCACCAGGAGGCGATGTCGCACAGCACCAACACGGCCAGCAGTTTCATGGGCAAGCTGCCCCGGGCTGACCCTTGCTGGGCGGCACCCCCCACTCCCCCGCAGCAGGAGGGCGCAGGTGGAAATCCGATGCACCCAACAACGAAGATATCAGCTCCTTCCAGCCAGCAGAGAGCAAGGAGCCCCCCCTCCAGGTGTGCGGCTGGCTCTGGAACCGCAGGGTCCAGCCGGTACAGAGTCTGCCAGTCCGGGGAGGGGGTGTGAGTGACCCCCCCTCTCCCTGGGTCAGATCAGCCGCTCCTCGGGGGGCAGTTGAAGGTTAGCGTTCGTCACCACCCGAGCACCCACCTGCTCCTCGTTGCTTGGCCGGTAGGTGCCCTCCGTCTGC
This sequence comes from Chelonoidis abingdonii, assembly GCF_003597395.2. NCBI lineage: Eukaryota > Metazoa > Chordata > Testudines > Testudinidae > Chelonoidis > Chelonoidis abingdonii. The sequence continues at coordinate 3,034,940 of NC_133794.1, forward strand.
CGCCTCTCCCGCACCTTGAGCACCCCAAAGATCACGAGTCCAATAAGCAGGAGACCCCCGACTAGGGAGGGGACAATGATAGCTGCCAGCCGCTCTGACTCCTGCCGGGGGGCGGGGGGGAGAGAGTGAGACGGAACCATAATCATGGCCTGCCCAGCTCCACGTGGGCGTGGGGGGCAGAGAGGTGCCATGGAGGGGGGGCTGTGTTAGCAATGGGAGTGGGAGGCTGATGCAGAGGAGAACTCTCTTGCACAAAAGGGAGAACGCAGCATGCACAAGGGAGCCAGGCATTCGACCCAGGGCAGGGTTGGAGCTGAGGATCGGGGGGGGGGAAGGGGGGTTACCCCGGGAGCCAACCAGGAGTGTGGGAGGTAAAGACAGGGGCTCCCCAGAGGAGGTGAGCTAGGCCTCCTGCTCCAGATCCCCCCCACACACACACTGGAACCCGCCCCCCCCCCCCCACACACACCCTGTACAATATCTCCAAGCTTCCAGCCCAGTTCCACTCAAGTCTCTCTCTCCAGTGCATGCTGGGATAACCCCCCCCAACTCACACAGCTGATCTGCCCCCCCGGAAGCCGACTTACCGTGAGCCCTGATGCGGGTCTGGGTGTCGCGGTGCTCCCGTTCATGGCTTGATTTAAAAGAGGAATAAGAAGAACAGAGCTTAGCGTGGGGAGGGGTACGGCAAGGGGGTGCGATAGGAGGCTTTGATGTTAGGAGGCCTCTGCTGGAGTACACCCCCCCACCCGCCATCAGAGAGCTCAGCCATGGCACTGATGCTACGCAGGCGCCAGCACCAAACATGCAGCCACCTCTGGGGTGGGGTGTGGCAGCTGGTTAGCCACTGCAGAGCAAGACAGTAGTTTAGGACAGAAAGTGAAGGAGATTCCCAGTTTCAAGTGCACCAGGGCAGGGGGGAGGTTATTTAGGGAGGCAGCAGCCTGGGGTTATCCAAGTGAGCTGTCACATCCTCCCTAAATTATCACCACCCCAATTCCTGGAAAAATGCCATATGGAGTGACCTTTAATGACCTCGTGGGACAGTGCCCCCTACCATGCCCAGCCCTTGCACCCTGTAACACAGCGCCCCCTAGTGCCACAGTGAGGCATTGGGGTCAGCACTGACTGCCCCCCCCCAGTCCACGCCCTGCAACACAGCACCCCTCTAGCACCACCCCGGGGGGGCTTCTGATTCTGCCTTCTGGGGGCCCCTCACCAAGCAGACAGTATCACTTCCAGCAGAAACCGCGGTTTGCCTGAAGGTCTCTGCTACCCCGACAGCAACCAGGTCCAATGCCGCCCCCCAGGAGCTCAGCACAGCAAGAGAAACCCATCAACCACCAGCCCCCTCTACCACCTGGGGAGGTGTGATGGAATTCCCTGCCCAGCAGGGGGCAGCAGTGCACACAAGCCAGCCCCATGCTCATCCAACCCAGCCCCTCCCCCCCCAGCTCTAACCACTAGACCCCCCCACCCCTCCCAGGGCTGGGGACAGAACCCAGGTGTCCTGACTCCCAGCCCACCCTGCTCTAACCACTCATCCCCACTCCCCTGCCAGGGACAGGGACAGAACCCAGGTGTCCTGACTCCCAGCCCACCCTGCTCTAACCACTCATCCCCACTCCCCTGCCAGGGCTGGGGACAGAACCCAGAAGCCCCCAATTCTCAGCTCTAACCACTAGCCCTATTCCCAGCAAGTCTACCCAATATTGATGGTACAACTCAACCACCCCCCCTGGGCTCATCCCCACAATCCCAGCTCCGCTCTCCCAGGGCGCAGGACTCTGCCTCCAGTCTGTAGGCAACATGCTATTCTCTGCGCCAGGCCAGCGGCTCCCTTCCCCTGCCTCGCCATTATGCAGGAAGGGAACTACAACTCCCAGGGTGCCCCTCTCTGCTCCATCCTTCCCTACCCAGTCCCCAGCCTGGCCTTCAGCCCATGCTCCCAGCTCCAGGGCGGTTGTGCATTGCAACCCAGAGAGCAGGTCAGGCCTGAACAGGCAGCTGGGAGGGGCTGGAGCCCTTCCCAGGACTCAGGTGCGACTCAGAGCTCTGGGATCCAGCAGGACGGGGCCCCTGGTATGCACAGGACTCTCCCCGCACAAGGCGGTAGAGTTGGTCCCAAGCCACTCCCTCCCCCTCCCCACTTTGCTAGTTAATGGCAGAACTGGGGATAGAACTCAGAAGTTCTGGCTCTCAGCACCCCCTTCTAAATCCCACGCCCCTCTCAGGGCTGGGGATAGAACCCAGGAGTCCTGAGTCCCAGGATACACACTGCTCTAACCACTAGACCCCACTCTCCCCTCAGTGCTGGGGACACAACCCAGGAGTCCTGGCTCCCAGCCCCTCCTTGCTCTAACCACTCCCCTCCCAGGGCTGAGAATCCAGCAGCCCCTACTCCTACCCCAACCCCACCCCCCAAGCCCTAGATCCTACCAGAGTTGGGAATGGAACCCGAGAGCCCTGGCTCCCAGCTGCCCCCCCACACCCTGCTCTAACCACTAGCCATTACTGTGCATCCTGGGTACAGTTTCCAAGGCAGGTGGAGTCCTTGCTCGATAAGGAATTTGGACCCTCCCCTCCTTTGCCCAGAGCAGTAAGTTACATGCTGGGCAGGGGGCGGGGGGAAGAGTGTTGAAACTATTTGTTTGATCCATTGGAGGGGGTCTTAAAACTCTTGTAGGTGACTCTACCTGTAAACAGAGACACACAGGGCGGGGTGCTAAGAGATCAGCCAGTCCCAGGGACACTCCCCCAGCAGAGGTGACTCACCCCCCTCTTCCAGCCGCTCCCTCCCCCACCCCCTCCAGGGTGTGGATTCACCTGTGTCAGGCTCCGGGACAACTGAAACCACCTTGCCTCACCACGCCCGCTCCCCAGCTCTCAGCCAGGGCTGGTGGGGGGCCCGGGACAGGACAGGATCAAGCCATAACAGGGAAGGAGCCTTCCACAAACACGCCTGCGGTTTGCCCTGGCAGGAGGGGGGCATCTGAGGACTGAGAGCCACAGGATCTGCCCTGGGAAGCTGCGGGGTGTGGGGGGCGGGGGGGGGTGTTGTATGCTGGCCCCATTAAAATCTAGTCACCTGCTTCAGGCATCAACTCTATTATATGGATTACGGTAGAGCCCCCATCATGGCCAAGGACCCCACTGTGGTGGGTGCTGAACATTCTTTATTAGGTGTATTACGGTAGCACCTCAGAGCCCCCCCCCCCCCCCCTTGCAGGATACCCTATGTTCCTTCTCCCATGTAACACCACCAGTGGAAGATTTAATGGGGGGGGGGGAATAATCAAACCTGCCAATCTGGGCCTTGCATGCCAAAGGGTGACACCCCCTCTCCCGACCTCCTTACCATTGCATGCAGGGATCGCCCCCAGGGGCAGCTCCAGGCACCAGCCCGCCAAGCGTGTGCCTAGGGCAGCAAGCCACAGGGGGCGCTCTGCCGGTCGCCGCGAGGGCGGTAGGCAGGTTGCCTTCGGCGGCATGCCTGCGGAGGGTCTGCTGGTCCCGTGGCTTCGGTGGACCTCCTGCAGGCTGCCACCAAATCTGCTGGACTGGGGACCTCCCGCAGGCAAGCCGCCAAAGGCTGCTTGCCTCCCATGGTTGGGGCGGCAAAATCCCTAGAGCCGCCCCTGGCAGCCACCTCTGGGATAGAACAGGGCAGCTGGTTAACAGCCACGCAGCAGCACTGCGCAGGGATCGCTCAGCCAGTGCTGAAATGCAGCCACCTCTGGGGTGGGGCATGGCAGCCATTTAACTGTGCCCATCACCCCTCTGCTGGTAAACACACAAGAGGGTCAATGCTCTGTGTTTTGGTCCGACCCAGGCAATGCTGGGTTGACCCCGGTGCTGCGTCCGCATCCCCGGTGACCAGAATCTAAAGCCATGGAGTCCCCCCTTCCAGCTGCCCCGACTAACGACAACCCAGCAGCAACTTTAGTCAAGCTAAGCTGCAGCCTCCTGCCAGGGAGACTTGCCTGCAGCAGATCTTGCTAGCACCGGGATCCAGTGAACGATTCTATCCACTTTATTGCCCTCTGCTGCATGGAATCAGAACTGCTCAAATGTGTGTCATAGGGCCTATACTGCCTATAGGGAGGGGGAGTCTCCTTCTGGCCCTGAGCCATTGGAGCAGCAGGATAAGATTTCTGTCCCTATCACCATGAAGAGGAAGGTGTGAGCATAAGGGAAAAATCACTCGCTCAATCAGTGGTGGAGTTAAGAGAACTCCAGGCTGTTTAACAACTAGATCCTACTCCCTGCCCAAAGCTGCGGACAGAACCCAAGAGTCCTGGCTCCGAGCCTCCCTCCCCCCGCAGCGTGGAAGCAGATACACTTGACAACCCACCACCTACCTTGGCCCAGGGCCGGCTGTAACAGGGACTGCAGGGCCACGGCCAGGAGCAAGGGGTGACTGTAGCCCGCCATCGCTGCCATGGGTGTCTGGGAGAGAGGGGGGGACATGGGGTGGTCACGCCCCCTCTCCCTGGAGGGACTACAATCCTGATGGTGCAACCGTAACGCAGCCTCCTGCTTCCCAGTGTCCTCAGCCCGTTGGGAGGCGTGGGGGGCCCTTGGAGATGGAGATGACGATGAGAAGGAACCGGCAGCCCCCAGGGTTTCACCACCTGGGAAAGGACAGTGAGAAAGGAGTCAAAGCCACTAGTAACCCCCCCGCCCCCTCAGTGACACCCTCCCTCAGCTCTGCATCTGTTAGACCCACAGACCACCAAGCCTACCCCTCCACCAGGTCGGCTCTTCTGGGCGCTCTATGATCCGTCCACTTACTTGGATTGGCGTGAAATTTGCTGCACCTCATGGGGGAGCCGGGGAGGGTCCGTGGTCCAAATTTGGGGTCGTTTGAGCAAGGGATTCTGGAGCTCCCCCCCCCCCACCAGCATTTACAACCTCTTGTGAGGTTGGTTGGTTTGCTTCCGTGCACCCCCGGGGCTCCAAAGATGGCTGGGATCCTCCCCGGACTGAGCTCGGTTGCTCAGGATTTCTCTCAACCAGTTTCTGGTGCCCACTGCCCCTTTGGCAGGGGCCAGGGTTGTCCTGAAGTCATTAAAGGGTTAAGTTAGGAACTCAGAGCGCCAGGAGCTGGAGTCAGGGAGAACAGAACCGGGCATGTGCAGAAATAACCCTAGGCTCTTATCCAGCCAATCCCAAAGCGCTTTACAAGGGAGGTCACAATCATTCCCCCCATGCTACAGACGGGGAAACTGAGGCACGGCAGAGCAGGGAAGTGGCTTGCCCAGAGTTACCCAGCAGGCAGAGCTGGGCCTAGGATCCAGGTGTCCCAACCCAAGGCTCCATCTGCTAGGCCTCACTGCCTCCTCTAGCAAGCCTAGGCCTCAGCTGATCCAGCCCTCCGCACCGTACTAGGCAAGCGTGATGCTGCTTCTCGTGGGGCTGCCTCCAGGATAGAATCCAGCCTCAACGCAGCTGGAAGCAGACATCACCGTGCCAGCCTAGCAGACAGAGCTCTGGGCACTATCCCCAGTTCTGACCCTCTGGATGACCTTGGGCAAATCACTGCCCCACTCCGTGCCTCAGTTTCCTCATCTGGTCAATAAGAGAAAACAAGACCACCCTGTGTCCCAGCAGGGATGGGGAGAGTCTGTTTAGACAAGTGCTTCGGGGCAGGGACTGTCTCTTTTATTCTTTGTCCAGCACCTCACCCGCTGGGGATCCCACCTCATTCTCAGTCGAACCTCCCCACCCAACGAGAGTGCACACAGCTTACTAAGCTTCTGCCTGGGACCCGCTACAGGCAGGGAGATTCCTCCATCTGCGGCAGCAACTGGGCCCTCGGCAAGCTGGACGTTCCCCTCCCTCCCTCTGGCGGAATCTGCCTTTTCCAGTTTCCACCCCCCAAATCAATCAGGGTGCTTAGAACATGCCCAGAAATTCTGGAATCATGAGGCTAAATCTATGAAAGCTTGTGAAGACCCTGGATCACAGTGAGACGGGGGCCGTTCAAAGTATCTAGAACACACGCCCCACCCATTAGCGGCCAAACTCAGGAGTCTATAAGATCTACCTGGTGGCCCTTCTGTGTTGTCCAAAATGCAATAACTTTGCAATGCCCCATCCGATCGCTTCCAAACTTCCAGGGATATTTCGGGGCAGCACCCTGTCGATTTGGGGGATGATCAGAAAAACTGCAGGAGTAGGGGAGAACAGCGGACACACAGAGCCCCCCACATCTGGTGGGTAGATCCCTGAGCTTTGACCAGGGCTGAATCGGCTCCAGATCAAAGAACCAGCTGAAGGCACAAAAAGGAAGTCCAAGACATAATGGTGGAGAATGGGGCACACGGAACCCCTGGTGGGGGGTGGATAGGGGGCTGAGAGGAATGGGGAACCCTGAAATGGGGTGCACAGAGTCCCTGACAGAGGGGAGGAGGGGGCACAGGTAGAAGGAGCCTCCTGGGTGTGTGGAATGAAGTTTCTAGTGATCCAGCCCTTTGGAGATCCCAGTGTCTTCATTAGGAGGAGGATTTCAGGCCCTAGGCCGTTCCTGTCACCCAGCACTCCCCAAATTAGGCAGGACAAAGCTCGAAGGGGCGGGGTGGGGCACAGCAAACCTGCCATGGCCCCTGTTCAGGGAGCCCTCTCCACAGAACAAACCCTTTTCCCATCCCTGCTGCTCTCAACAGATCCTCATCCTAGTCACATTGGAGCTGCTGCTGCATCTTCCGTGCAAGCGGCCAGGGGACCAAAGCACCGCACGGACCTTGGCCGAATCCAGCCTCCCAACGCCCCGGGAGGAAGGCAAGTGTTACAGATGGGGAAACCGAGGCACCAAGCAGGGAAGGGACTTGCCCCAGCGAGAGGGAGGCAGAGTGCTGGGCCAATGCACAGCCAGATACAGAAACCAGGAGTCCACACAGCGAGTCGCTGGCAGAGCTGAGAACAGAACCCAGGAGTCCTGGCTTTTGATCCCCCGCTCTAACCAGTGGCAAACTCCTCCAGAATGGGGAACAGAACCCAGGAGTCCTCGCTGTCAGCTCTAAGCCAGAGAAGACACTATTCCCAGGTCCGGGAAGGAACCCAGGAGTCCTAGCTCCTGTCCCAGCCCTCCCTGCTTTACTCACTGCTCCATATTCTTTGTGGTTCCCATCCCAGGAAAAACCCGGCCCGTTTCCCCAGCCCCCTCAGCCAATCACTCTAATAGCAGGTACCGACAGAGCGCGACCCACGAACCAAACCCAAATTTCTTCCAGTTGCCATCAGAAATGCTGCTCTCTGGTATTTCAAATATGCCACAGACCTCTGCAGACACCCACAGCCAGGTCATCTCAACCAGTCCTGAGCACTCAGTGAGGTCTGCAAAAAACCCAGCAGGCAGTGTAGCCTAGTGGCTAGGGCTCTGGGCTGGGAACCAGAAGAGCCCAGTTCCCTTCCCAGTGTGGTCATGGACCATGGACAACTCATTGTGCCTCAGTTTCCCCTTCCACCTATTTAGACTGCAAGCTCTTTGGGGCTGGGGCGGCCTCTTGCCAGGGGCTATTTATGAAGGGGGCCAGGTTAGAAGCCGCATCCCCTTGCTTAGGGAGCATGGTTTAGTGGCTAAGACAGAGGTCTGTGAGTCAGACCTGGGATCCACTTCCACTTCTGCCCAACTCCCTGAGCCTCCTCGAGCGAGTCACTCTCCTGTGCCTCAGTTTCCCCTGCTACCCTGTGAAAACTCTTTTTCCCTTCTCGTCTGTTTTGATTCCCTGCCCCCACAGAGCTTACATGGCAAGAGACAGTGTTTCCGCCACACCCAACACACCGGGGCCCTGCTCGCCTTTGGGGGCACTAGAGGAACCCAGATGATAAGGTAAAACCCACCGGGCCCAGAGCTCCCAGGGAGGAGCCCAGCCCGGCGCTAGCAGCCACTCTCCACACCCCTCCTCCCAGCCAGGAGGATGAACAACTGGGGGCAGCTGTGCAGGTGAACGTGGGGTGCAGGTCCCGGTGGGCCATGAGGGGGCTGCCACACCAAATTTCTCTGGCGTGGACACACATTTGGGGCAGGGTCCACCTTTCTACTGAGGCTCCCGGGCATGTGCAGAGCAGGAGGACCGTGGGGACCTTGGTATGCAGCGGGGCAATGGGGGGCACACAGAACCCCCTTGGGAAGGGGAGATCCTGCTATGGGGGAGGGAGAATAGGGGGCATGGGGCAGAATTGGGGACCACGGGATGAGGAAAAGTGAGGGGGGGAGACACACAGTAGCTGGCATGGGACAGCCTGGCATTGGGGAAGGGAGCACAGACAGAAGGGGACCTTGCCATGGGGAGGTGTGTGTGGCCTGAGGGGCATACAGAGCCTCTGGCATGAAGGGGGGGATACCAAGGAATCATTCAGTCCCCAGCCAGATTCCTGCCCCCATAAGCACAAGCCCAGGTCACAGCCCTCATTTCTGGCCCTCAGCAGCAGGAGCCACCAGCTCCCCCCCCCCCCCCCCCCCCCCCCCCAGTCCCCCCAAGACCCTGTGACATGGCAAGCCACTCAGGGCTAGTGATGGCCACTCCTGAGTGATGGCCCCCCACCCTAGCCCATGCCAGCTCCCCCCCATGCAAGGCCCTGCCAGGTCCATCTCAGGGCAGGGAGATGATTTTAAAGAAACGGGGGTGCCCCTGGGTCCCCCTGCCATATTGACTCCCTCTGTGGATCCCAGCCCAGCTGGGCCTCGCTGGTCAATTTTTAACCCAGCTGATTCAGCACAAACCCAGTGAAAGTCACCCAGAGCTCATTAACCCTGCGTGTGCCACCCCCGCCCAGAGCGACCCCCTCCCCAGCCCGGGCTACTCCCGGAAGGAGGGTGGGGCTCCCCCGAAGGAGGAAACCCGCTTTCCAACATGAATCAACTCCAGGCACCCGATCGCCTGGGTTCTCAGGGGCGGCCAGGCCTCTCGCCGCCTGTGCCCTGGGCTGGGATCACCGCTCCCACGCCACGGTGGGCCCAGGCTGGGGGAGGGGGTGTAGGTAACCCCGGGGGGGCATCTCCCCCCCCCCCCGATCTTTGGCACCGGAGAAGCCAGACCCAAGGTACAGGTGGGGGGCACAGACCAGCCTCCACCAGCAGCCAAATTCCAAGTGGGGGAAGGGGGCAGCTGCCCCTCCCCAGGGTCCCCTGGCATTAAGTGGAATGGGGGGGGTCCAGGCTGTCTTAAAGGGGCCGGGGGGGTTCTTTAGCCCTGCCTGCTCCATAGGTGGGGGGAGCCCCAAGCCCCTTCCCCGCACTCACCGGCTCTGTCCCTCCGTCCGCTCCCTCCCAGGGCTGCGATCTGGCCAGCTCCGCCTTCCCTCTCGCCCACGTGACCCAGGGGAAAGCAGGTGCCTCCCTCCTCCCGCACCTGAGGCAGGTAGGCCCCGCCCCCATCTCACCTGGGCGGGGCTCACCTGAACCCCAGCGGCGTCAGCCTGGATCAAGGGGCTCCCTCTGACCCCCGTGACCCAGGGGAGCCGGCCCAGGATGCCCCAGAGAGCTGGCGATCTCCCGGGCCTATCTGTAGCCTAGGGGATCCTGCCCCCCAAGGCCCTGCCCAAGGCAAGGGGAGATCTGCTTAGCCCGCCCGAGCTCGGCTCTGGGGCAGCCACCCCCACACCTGCCCCACCCGGAGAGGATGGAGCCTCTGTTTTCCATATGCACTTGCAGCCATAAGGTGCGCAGCCCCCTGACTGAGATCAGGGGCCCCATTGGGCCAGGCGCTGCACCGACATAGCATGAGAGAAAAGCTCTGCCCCCAAGAGCTCAGATGTTAAATATACAAAAGGTGGGAGGGGAAACTGAGGCACAGGGCGGGGGGGGGGAGTGAGTTGCCCAGGGTCAATGGCGGAGCTGGGAGTCGAATTAAGCTCTCCTGATGCCTAGCCTCATGCCTGATTCCACTCGATCCCATGTGCAGCTTTGCTCACGTACGTAGCCCATTGGCTTCAGTGATGATTACTTGCCTGAGTAAAGCAGGTCACGCTTGCAGCAGTTAGCCAGAACAGCTGTTTTTGCGGTTGAGGCCGTAGCCTGGAGAGCTGGCTAGGGCCTGTGTGTGTGTGTCCGTCCCTTTATCTGGCACGTCTCCGGTTCCCTCTTGGAACACAGCCTCTCCACCGAGAAACCCAGGAACTGCCTGCTGCTCTGCTTCATCGATTCTAAGCCCAGGAGGGACCTCAGGCTCCTGGTATCACAGGCCACCTCTCTCGCTCCACAGACAGGGAACTTCACGGGTGAGCTCCATGAAACACCAATAAAAATGACTATGTCCTTACCCGGCTCCTTCCTGCTCAAAGCGCGTTGCCAGCCTGAAAGGGTGCAGCCTCGACCCCTACCTCTGAGTGGAAAGCACTGGTATCCCCATTTGATAGAGGGGGAAAGTGAGGCACAGAACAAGGACGTGACTTGCCCAAGGTAAATCAGCAGCAGAGATGAGACTAGAACCCAGGTGTCCTGAGAGCTAGCGCACCCACTCCCCTCCTGCCTGATTCCGGGATTGATCCTACAAGTTCTACTAATTCACTGTCCCTGCAGCTCTAACCACTAGCCCACACTCTGTCCTAGAACTGGGGATAGAACCCAGCAGTCCTAATTCCCAGCCCCCCTGCTCTAACCACTAGGCCCCACTCCCAGACTTGGGAGTAGAACCCAGGAGCCCTGACTTCCTCTATCTCTTGCTTTCCCTCGCTAACCTGCCTCCCCCTAGACACCTGCTGCCCCGCAGCATCTGACTCAGGCTCCCACAGGCTCAGAGCCCACGCTGGGATTCCTAATGGAATCATGACCCCTGCCGGGGGAGAGTCCATAAACCCCAGCAACCAGGCCAGAGGGGAGCCAGCCGTGCCAGGCAGCGGGCAAACGGCCCCTGCAGACCGACTTGGCGCTCAGAGGCAGCCGCTTTGCCAGGAAGGCCCTGACTGCTCCCCCCGCGACATTCCTGGGCGAGAAAGCTGCTGCTTTCCTGGCCAGAATGGAATTTAGCTAAGCTAGAGTTATAAGCCTCTTGAACCCACTTGAGGACAGGGCTGGGCCTAGATCGGATCTCTCCCTGGGGGCTGGGCTTTGGCACTTCCTTGGAGTGCAGGGGGCCAGATCCTGCTCTTGCCTCCAATGATAAAAACCCAGATCAACCGCCCCTCACAGCCCCCGGATTAGGGCTCTTGTTTACGGGGAACTCGACCCATAGAGCCAGAGAGGTTAATCATTCAGCTGCAGCTAGATCAATTTCCCAGCAGCATAGGCAAGATGGAGCAGTGATTACTGCACCAGCTTGGGATGCAGGAGACCAAGACTCAGTTCCTTGCTTGGGCACGGATGCCCCATGCCTCAGTTTCCCTGTTTGTGTGTGTGTCGTGTAAGAGCACTTCTCTGAGACTGTCAGATACTCGGGGGGGAGCGGGTCATCTGAGCACATTAGAGAGAGAGCAGCTGGTGCACAACGTGTTAAAGACGATGGTTTCCCTTGGACTGTGGGGATGTTTGGCTGAGAGGCTGCAGCGTGGCCTAATGGGTGAGCAGTCTTTAGGGCTGGATTTTGTTCTCAGCCTTGGGTGGGGAGGGTGATCTGGTTAAAGTGGCAGGGGGGGGCAGTGGGGATTAGAAGCCAGGACTCCTGGGTTCTATTCCTAGCTCTAGGAGGAGAGTGGGGCCTAGTGGTTAAAGCCAGGAGCTAGGCTCTCCCCAGCTCTAGGAGTGGAGGGTGATCTAGTAGGTTAGAGTAACAGGGAGGCACTAGGAGTCAGGACACCTGAGTTTTAACCCACGGCGGGGGGAGCATGGGTCTAGTGGCTAAAGTAGGGGAGAATGAGTCAGAGCACCTGGGTTCTAGCCCCAACTCTGCTACTGATTTTCTTTGTGCAAGTGACTTTCCCTGTCTGTGCCTCAGTTTCCCCCTCTGTACACCAGTGCTGGCGACCCTCCTTTGCAAAATGCTTTGAGATCCATGGAGGATGTGGGACGCTATAAGAGTGGAGTCTGATCGTGCCCCTAGTTTGCTCTGCCAGTGTTTCTCTGCTAGGACCCAGAAAGTCCAGGCTAAGGGACCAATCACTCTCCGATCTGAGCACAGACCCAGCATAAATCCATTTACTTCCATGAGGTTCCTCCAGATTTACACCAGTGTCGATGAGTCCAGCATTAGGCCTTTCCTCTTGAACCCTGCTGGCGCAGTTGCCGTGAATGGAAGCCAGTGGTGCTACAAGCCACATTTTCCTTGTGGTCTGTGGCCAGGCAAACAGCCCGTCAGACCATGCTGGCGTTAGACTGCTGCTAGCCAGGGCTGGATCAAACAAGCCATGAAAGGCTCCGTCCCTCCTTCCCAGCAGCCCATCATCCTGAACCTCGCTACTCCTAATTCACTCCTCTTGAAGTTCCCGTGTGGTGCAATCTGCAGAGAGCTGGCAGCTCAGGAGGGGCTGGCTCACTTTTTTGATTTCCACTTGCTGACTTGCAGGAAGCGAGAGCTTGGGGAGGAAGAGGAAGCGGAAGCCTGATTTGGAGGATAAGTTGTGAGGCTCCGCCCTCAAGAGAGCTGCTTTCCATTCCCAGCTCTTGGGATGAGTGAGTCGTGTCATTGCGCCATGCCTCAGTTTCCCCATAATCCTTCCTTGGTCTCATTCGATTGTCAGTTCTTGGGGGAGGGGACACTGACTGTCTCCCTGTGGGTGCCCTTTCACTTGGAATAAGGGTAGTGTCAGCTGACAGGAGGTCAGATCCATGGCCGTTTGTAATGTTCACATGAGTTAGAGACTATGGGGGTTTCCTAGGGTTTACCTTGTCCTGATAACGCATGTGAGAACTACAAACCCCAGCTCTGCCTTGTGTTAGCCAAAAATAATCTTTAGCTCTCCTTGTCAGCAGAGCCCAAGGTGCTTTACAAAGGAAAGCAGGAGCATTAGCCTCATTTTACAGACGGGGAAACTGAGGCACAGAGCAGCCCTGTCCCAGGGTACGCCACAGGGCCAAAACCCACACCTCAGAAGTCCTAGTCTAGTACTCCATCCACTAGGCCATACTGCCTCTCCAAGAACACAGTTTTCTTCCGAGTGAAGACAAGGCCTATGTGAATGTGCAGCCCCCTGCACCATGGGGCGCTGATCTCAGCTGGGTTCTAGAGGTGAAAAATAACGCACCTAATTAACGACATTCAAGGAAATACCTGCCCACTGTTATCTTTCTATGCCACAAGGAACTGCCACCATAATCTGTATTACCCCAGTCACAGCCCAGCATCCCGTTGTGCCAGGCGCTGTACATTATTTACTAGGTATATTATGGTAGCTCCTAGGAGCCCCAGTCACGGCCCAGCACCCCATTGTGCCAGGTGCTGTACAAACACAACTCAAAGACAGTCCCCCCATCCACCCCGAGTTGCCAATCTGCCTATAAGACAAGAGATAACACATGGAGACAGACAGACAGACAGTGGGAGCACAAGGAAACAAATCAGTACCGGTCAGTGGACACACAGTGGTCTCAGAATGCCCGCAGCCTGACCTTTGTCCGGATTTCTGGAGGCATCCCAGGTCAGGGGAGTTTTAAGGAGGCGTCTGAAGTCGGACAATGTGGTAGCTTGGCAGATGTTTATGGGGAGCAGCTCCCAAGCGCAAGAGGTAGCAGGGGAACCAGCATGAAGGCCCAGATCCTTGAAAACATTTAACTGCCGTGGGTATTCGTTGCCTAAATCCCCGTGAGGATCTGGGCCGCAGGGGCAGGTTAAAAACTACTGTAGCCAGTAGGTGATGGAGGCTGGAGTCACGGGCTGATCAGTGGCGGGAGCCGGCCGAAGGAGATGGCCAGAAAATAATCGGTGTAATAAGATGTGGTGCGCACTCTGGGAAAATCAGAGGGCTGTGGCTCGAAGCCCATGCTTTCTGCCTGGACAAGCCAAGAGGCCAGGGTAATCCGTGCCCCTGGGGGATTGCTCTGGGCTAAGAGTTGCTGAGGAAGTGCAGCTAGCAGGGAGCATTGTTGGCTACAGGGTAAAACCATTTGCAAAGGAAGGTAAACACTGAAGGTAATAGCCAGCACAGCCGCCAGTGCTTCCCACAGCTGATGCACAAAGCTGGAGCCGCCAGAAGGCTTTGTGTAAAACAGGAGGGTACTGTGATTAAAAGTCAGGACGCCTGGGTTCTCTTTCCAGCTGCAGGTGTGGAGTGGGGTCTCGGAGCGAGGGAGGGGGGGTGAGCATTAGGACTCCTGGGTTCTCTTTCCAGCTGTGGGTGTGGAGTGGGGTCTTGGCATGAGGGGGTGGGCATCAGGATTCCTGGGTTCTCTTTCCAGCTGTGGGTGTGCAGTGGGGTCTCGGAGCGAGGGGGTGGGCATCAGGACTCCTGGGTTCTCTTTCCAGCTGCGGGTGTGGAGTGGGGTCTCGGATCGAGGGGGTGGGTGGGCATCGGGACTCCAGGGTTCTCTTTCCAGCTGTGGGTGTGGAGTGGGGTCTCGGAGCGAGGGGGTGGGCATCAGGACTCCTGGGTTCTCTTTCCAGCAGTGGGTGTGAAGTGGGGTCTCGGCGTGAGGGGGTGGGCATCAGGATTCCTGGGTTCTCTTTCCAGCTGCGGGTGTGGAGTGGGGTCTCGGCGTGAGGGGGTGGGCATCAGGACTCCTGGGTTCTCTTTCCAGCTGCGGGTGTGGAGTGGGGTCTTGGCACGAGGGGATGGGTGGGCATCGGGACTCCTGGGTTCTCTTTCCAGCTGTGGGTGTGGAGTGGGGTCTCGGAGCGAGATGGTGGGCATCAGGATTCCTGGGTTCTCTTTCCAGCTGTGGGTGTGCAGTGGGGTCTCGGCGCGAGGGGGTGGGCATCAGGACTCCTGGGTTCTCTTTCCAGCTGCGGGTGTGGAGTGGGGTCTCGGCGCGAGGGGATGGGTGGGCATCGGGACTCCTGGGTTCTCTTTCCAGCTGTGGGTGTGGAGTGGGGTCTCGGAGCGAGATGGTGGGCATCAGGATTCCTGGGTTCTCTTTCCAGCTGTGGGTGTGCAGTGGGGTCTCGGAGCGAGGGGGTGGGCATCAGGACTCCTGGGTTCTCTTTCCAGCTGCGGGTGTGGAGTGGGGTCTCGGAGCGAGGGGGTGGGCATCAGGATTCCTGGGTTCTCTTTCCAGCTGTGGGTGTGGAGTGGGGTCTCGGAGCGAGGGGGTGGGCATCAGGACTCCTGGGTTCTCTTTCCAGCTGCGGGTGTGGAGTGGGGTCTCAGAGCGAGGGGATGGGCATCAGGATTCCTGGGTTCTCTTTCCAGCTGTGGGTGTGGAGTGGGGTCTCGGAGCGAGGGGGTGGGCATCAGGACTCCTGGGTTCTCTTTCCAGCTGCGGGTGTGGAGTGGGGTCTCAGAGCGAGGGGATGGGCATCAGGATTCCTGGGTTCTCTTTCCAGCTGTGGGTGTGGAGTGGGGTCTCGGAGCGAGGGGGTGGGCATCAGGACTCCTGGGTTCTCTTTCCAGCTGCGGGTGTGGAGTGGGGTCTCAGAGCGAGGGGATGGGCATCAGGATTCCTGGGTTCTCTTTCCAGCTGTGGGTGTGGAGTGGGGTCTCGGAGCGAGGGGGTGGGCATCAGGACTCCTGGGTTCTCTTTCCAGCTGCGGGTGTGGAGTGGGGTCTCAGAGCGAGGGGATGGGCATCAGGATTCCTGGGTTCTCTTTCCAGCTGTGGGTGTGGAGTGGGGTCTCGGAGCGAGGGGGTGGGCATCAGGACTCCTGGGTTCTCTTTCCAGCTGCGGGTGTGGAGTGGGGTCTCAGAGCGAGGGGATGGGCATCAGGATTCCTGGGTTCTCTTTCCAGCTGTGGGTGTGGAGTGGGGTCTCGGAGCGAGGGGGTGGGCATCAGGACTCCTGGGTTCTCTTTCCAGCTGCGGGTGTGGAGTGGGGTCTCAGAGCGAGGGGATGGGCATCAGGATTCCTGGGTTCTCTTTCCAGCTGCGGGTATGGAGTGGGGTCTCGGAGTGAGGGGGTGGGTATCAGGACTCCTGGGTTCTCTTTCCAGCAGTGGGTGTGAAGTGGGGTCTCGGAGCGAGGGGGTGGGCATCAGGACTCCTGGGTTCTCTTTCCAGCAGTGGGTGTGAAGTGGGGTCTCGGAGTGAGCGGGTGGGCATCAGGACTCCTGGCTTCTATTCCCGGGTCAGGGGAGTGGGATCTGATGGCTAGAGTAGGGACGGTGGCTGGGAGTCAGAACCTCTGGGTTCCTTTCCCTGCTTAGAGATGGGAATAGGGTCTAGTGGTTAGAGCAGACTGCAGGGATGCACACCAGGACTCCTAGCTTCAACTCTGCCAACACCTCTATGCATGACCCTGGGCTCGTCCCCCGCCGTACCTCAGTTTCCCCACCTGTAGAACGAGTACAGTCAAGCTGCTCCAGCAAGGTTGGCCATGCGCGTGGGATCGTGCTGCTAGGGGACTGCAAGCCCCCTCCCACGCCTCGGTTTCTGGAGGAGAGGGGGACACCTCATGAGTGCCCCTGCCGCTTTAAGACCCAGTGTGCGTCATCCTGGCCCCGGCTGTTATCCCCGCCCGGCGGCCGAAGGGTTAACGCGGCTCGCCGGCCGCCTGGCTCTGTAGGGCTGCGAACAGCTTGGAGGGGGGCAGGAGGCGACTCCACCAATCAGGAGCTGGGAGGAAGCAGCCCCGGGGGGATGATATTTGGTTTCACGTCTGCCTTCTGCGTCCGAATTGAGGCGGGAGGGTGTACATGCATTATTCCAGTGGGACCTGTCTAATTTCCCCTTCTCCTCCATGGGTCCTGCCAAACCGCCCCGCAGGGGGAACAAAACGCCCCATTCAGGGCATTGCCAGGGGACTTGCGACAGCAGGGATTAGACCAATTTATGAAATCGTGGCACCAGCAGCAGGCATGAAACTTTGAAGCCCCCGTGACCAGCTAATGCACTGCGCAGGGATTAGCTTGGGTGTCAGCAACCGGGGTGCAGGGAGGTGGGCTGGGCAGCCTTCGCTGCCACCAAGAGCAGCATGCAGGCTGGCTCCCTCGCAGGTGTCAGGCGGGTGATGGGGGTCCTACCTGCCTTGTGACTTGCATGGGAATTTGGGCCTTGGCAAGTGAGGCCTGGATGTGTTCCCAAGGGTGGGGTGAGCTGAGGCTGTGTGAAGGCAGGTGGAGCCATGCAGTGATGAAGCCTTTAGCCTTGCATTTCAGCACAGTTGTTGTGCCTGAGCCCAGAGGTGGCTGCATTTCAGTGCTGAGTGAGTGATCTTTGTGCAACGTCGCTGTGTGGCTGTTAAATAGCTGCCGTGCCCCACCCCAGAGGTGGCTGCATTTCAGCATAGGACAAGTGATCTGCATATGTCCTCTTTGCTGTGCACCTGATAATTAGCTGTCATCTCCCACCCCAGAACAGGCTACATTTCAGTGCTAAGCAAGCAATCTGTGTGCAGTTGGACTGTAAAGCAGCTGCCAGGTCCCACCCGTGAAGTGGCTGCATTTCAGCACTGAGCAAGTGACCCTCATCCACCACACCTCATCCCACAAAAGGCTGTATTTCAGCTTTGGCAAGTTATCTCTATGTAGTTCTGCTATGCGGCTGTTAAACCACAGCCGTAGCCCACCCTAGAGGTGGCTTCATTGCTGGGGCAAGAGTGGTGCTCTCTGTGACTCATTTTGCTTGTGCAAAGTGTTTTGGGATGGGAAGTGTGACATTTCCAGTGCAAGGGACTTTGCACGAAGTTGCATTTCAAGAGAGAACGGAATCAGGATTGCGGCCCACCCTCCTAGATGTCAGGTTTCAGCGTAGCAGCCATGTTAGTCTGTATCACCAAAAAGAACAGGAGTACTTGGGGCACCTTAGAGACTAACACATTTATTAGAGCATGAGCTTTCATGGGCTACAGCTCACTTCATCAGATGCATGCAGTGAAAATACAGTAGGAAGATATATATATACACAGAGGACATGAAACAATCTGTGTTACCATACACACTATCAGGAGAGTGATCAGTTAAAGTGAGCTATTATCAGCAGGAGCGGGGAAAAAATCTGTTTGTAATGAAAATGGCCCATTTCCAGCAACTGATGAGATATGAGGAACTGTGTGTGTGTGGCGGGGGCGGGGGGAATAAACATAGGGAAATAGTTTTACTTTGCGTAATGGCCCATCCACTCCCAGTCTTTATTCCAGCCTAGGTTGATGGTGCCCAGTTTGCAGATTAATTCCAACTCAGCAGTCTCTCCTTGGAGTCTGTTTTTAAAGGTTTTTTGTTGTAATATTGCGACTTTTAGGTCTGTAATCGAGTGGCCAGGGAGATCAAAGCATTCCAGGGCCATGCGGAGGATTCAGGGGGCCTGGGGCAAAGCAATTTCAGGGGCCCCTTCCATAAAAAAAAGTTGCATTACTATAGAATTAAAAATGTTATTAAAATAAATGTTTGAAATGAAATATATACAGGTTGAGAGGGAAGGTACTGTACATCTGGGGTCAGGCTTGGGTTATGGGGGGTTACAGATATCATTTGCAAGGATGGAAAAAATACATACATATCGCATAACCGGCATAGACCCAGATTGGGGTGCAGGAGTTTTTAAGGTGTCAGTGAATAAGTAGGCTCGGGTTCGCCACCCATGAAATGAATAAGGAGTCCAAGTCAGTATCGGTGGAGCGGATAGGTACATGGGTGGTGTGGATCCCTTGGTCGCTCAGGGAAGGAAGTGGGTTATTTCCCTGGTCGGCTGTCTCAATTATTCAGTGTGGTATTGGCGGTGTCTGGTGATGTGTTTGATATAAATGTCTCTGGACCAGCTGATGGCGTCAGACGCCATGTGCTGTCTCATGAGCCGGGCATAGCGTCGACCGACCCCACATGCTCTCAGAACCGGCTCGTTGCGGGGGTCCCATGAGCCCAGGGCTCCCACGATCAGGGCGTGTACCTGGACTTCATAGCCCTAGGCTCTCAGGGTCTCAGCCAGCGGGGCATACTTCGACTTCTTCCGTGCTCTGGCCTCGTGGAAGGCAGGGGACTGGTTTTCAAAGGGCACCGTGACGTCTACCAGGAGGACCTTCTTCTTTTCTGCGTGGGCCCCGGGGCAAATTGCCCCACTTCCCCCCTCCCCCGGGCAGCCCTGAAGTGTTCTCCAACTGGTTTTTGAATGTTATAATTCTTGATGTCTGACCTGTGTCCATTTATTCTTTTGCGTAGAGACTGTCTGGTTTGCCCAATGTACATGGCAGGGGGGCACTGCTGGCACGTGGTGGCTTATACCACATTGGTAGATATAACAGCTGGGCTGTTCCTGACCGAGATTCAGAACAACCAACAAAGACGTCCTCCCTGTTCCGGGATTTGCTCTGAGCCCAGCAGCTGCTGGCCCCTGGACTGTGGGGGTTTAGTCTGTGCTGGGTGGATAACCATGTGGTGCGGATCTGACCCATACAGCTCCTTGTTGTGGGCCTCAGGCTGGCAACAGCAGGTGGTTTAAGGAGCTCCCAGTTTTGGGAGATTCCTGCTCCATTTTCCCGACCTGAAATGCAAAAGTAACTGGGGACATGGTCCAGGGTTAAGGCAGGCAGCGACATCCACCCAATGGGCCACGTCCCCAGCTGGTGTCAATGGGCATCACACCGTTGGCATCAATGGGACCAGACCCCCACTGGTGTCAATGCGCGTCGCTCCATTGGAGTCAATAGGGCCAGATCCTCTGCTGGTGTAAATGGATGTCACTCCATTGGCGTCAATACGGCCAGATCCCCCGCTGGTGTAAATGGATGTTGCTTCATTGGAGTCAATAGGGCCAGATTCCCCACTGGTGTAAATGGATGTCACTCCATTGGAGTCAATAGGGCCAGATCCCCCGCTAGTGTAAATGGGTGTCGCTCCATTGGAGTCAATAGGGCCAGATCCCCCGCTAGTGTAAATGAATGTTGCTCCATTGGAGTCAATAGGGCCAGATCCCCGACTGGTGTAAATGGGTGTCACCCCATTGGCGTCAATAGGGCCAGATCCCCCGCTGGTGTAAATGGATGTGGCTCTGTTCTCAGTGAAGCTGGGCTGATTTGCACCCGCTGTGGATCTGGCCCAGCATCTCAAGCTCTGTGCACCCTGGGGCATGAAAGGAGTCAGCTGAGCAGGGACGACCCCACCAGCCAAGCCCTACGTGCCCATCCCCGATGGGCCTCAATGCTTCTGCCCATAGGGGACCCTTTCTGTGGGCAAGCCGGGCCTCTGGTGTCCCTGGCCCATGAGGGCCATGGCCTCTCCGCTGTGGCTGCTAGCGCAGAGCCCAGCTAGCATTGATCACAGGGGGGCAAGCTGGGCTGAGGCCCCCCAGGTTTGTTTCACATGCAGGCTGCCATGCAGCTGTGGGCTGGAAACAATCCCGTATCGCTTACTACGAGCCCAGCGTGAATGTCTCCACAACATGCTCTTTATCCAAAGGGCACACGCCCTGGTCACATACAGAGACAGCGGCAGAGCCAGGAATGGAACCCAGGAGTCCTGGTTTCCAGTCCTATCCTGCTGTAACCACTAGACCCCACTCTCCTCCTGGAGCTGGCACCCAGCCCCCTGCTCTGACCACTAGCCCACACCCCCTTTCCAGAGCTGAGGATAGGATTCAGGAGTCCTGTCTCTTGGACCCCCCCCCCCGCTCTAACCACTACTGCCTGCCCCCCAAACTGGGGATAGGGCCCAGGAATCCTGACTCCCAGACCCCTGCTCTAACCACTAGCACCCAGGACCAGCGCTAGAGTTTTTCGCACCCTAGATGCACGGCCATTTCACCGCCCCGCGCACCGCTTCCGCGGCTCCGGTGGAGCTGCCGCAGCCATTTCTGCGGAGGGTCCGTTGGTCTGCGACTCTGGTGGAGCTGCCGCAGCAGTGCCTGCAGGAGGTCCACCGGAGCCATGCGGGACCAGCGGACCCTCCGCAGACATGCCTGCGGCAGCTCCACCGGAGCCGTGGACTAACGGACCCTCCGCAGGCACGACTGCAGCAGGTCCACCGGAGCTGCCTGCCACCCCCCTGGCAAAATGTCACCACCCAAAAATCCTGGCACCCTAGGCGATTGCCTAGTTCGCCTCAATGGAAGCACCGGCCCTGCTAGCGCCCACTTCCCTCCCAGAGCTGGAGATAGGACCCAGGAGTCCTGGCTCCCAGCTCTAACCACTAGCATCCACTCCCCTCCCAGAGCTGGAGATAGGACTCAGGAGCGCTGGCTCCTAACATCCCCCCGCCCCCCGCTCTAACCACTAGCTCCCACTCCTCTCCCAGAGCTGGGGATAGGACCCAGGAGTCCTGGCCCCTTGTTCCTCTGTTAGCTTTCCCTGGCATCGGAGAGCTCCTAGCAGAATGGCGAAGGCTGCAGCCTGTCAGAGGGGCCCCGGACTCCTGGGTTCCACATCCCCCCACAGCCGTAGGCCAGCGGGTGCAGAGGTGGGAAGTGGCGGGGGCGGAGGGAAGGGTTTGGGGGAGGAGGAAACAATCTCCGTGGGAGGCGACGCCAACCAGCGCACTGTGCCATGCCCTTGTGCTGGCGGCGCGGCTTTCCCCGGAGCCGCCTGGCAGGGATCGCGCCGCCCCAGGCGGGAGCGGAGCCCCGGGCTGCCCGCACTGAGGCCATGCAGCGCCGGGCAGCACCACCCAGTCCCAGCGCCCGGGGAGGGGCTCGGAGGCGCTGAGACCCCAGCGCTGGAGCCTGGCATGCAGGGCCCCCCCAGCCCCGGGGCTTAGCGGGGGGCACCGCCATGCGGGGGTCCCGGGATGAGGGCCCGGCGCTGTGCCCGGACCCCGAGCGCCAGAAGCGCTGGGCCGAGCTCTTCGACCAGCTGGACACCAACAAGGACGGGCGGGTGGACATCAACGAGCTGCGGGAGGGGCTGGCGCGGATGGGCATGAATGCCAGCTCCCGAGCTGAACAGGTGAGCGGGGCGGGGCCCCTGCCGCCGGGGGGCTCCTCGCTGGCCGGGAGTGGCACAGCTTCACTGGCCAGTGGGGAAACTGAGGCATGGAGTAAGGGGACGTGCCCAGGGTCATGCAGTGAATCAGTAGCAGAGCTGGGAATAGACCCCAGGAGTTCTGGCTCCCAGCCCCCATTGCTCTAACCCACCAGGCCCCCCCCACAAACACTGAGGATGGAACCCAGGAGTTCTGGCTCCCAGCCCCCATTGCTCTAACCCACCAGCCCCCCCCCACAAACACTGAGGATGGAACCCAGGAGTTCTGGCTCCCAGCCCCCATTGCTCTAACCCACCAGACCCCCACCTCCCCCTCCACACTGAGGATAGAACCCAGGAGTTCTGGCTCCCAGCCCCCCCACACACACTGAGGATAGAGTCCAGGAGTTCTGGCTCCCAGCCCCCGTTGCTCTAACCCACCAGGGCCCCCCCACACACACACTGAGGATAGAGCCCAGGAGTTCTGGCTCCCAGTCCCGGTTGCTCTAACCCACCAGCCCCCCCACTGAGAATAGAACCCAGGAGTTCTGGCTCCCAGCCCCCATTGCTCTAACCCACCAGAGCCGCCCCCCCCTCTGCACTTGGAATAGAACCCAGGAGTTCAGGGTCCCAGGTCCCTCCTGCTCTAACCATTAGACCCCACTGCTTCCCATTTTGAGTACCTCCTGAACTCTGCCTGGGAAGTGATGGGTCTCTAATGTGGGGCTGGAAAGTCCTGTCCTCCCCACTCCCCCTGCCCTGGGCAGCAGGAGCAAGAGGCAGAACTGGGGATGGACAGTGACATTGGGAGCTACTCCCCCCTCCTCTGCCTCCCAGCTCCCTTGCTGAGATGGGGCGAAGCGGGAACCCCGCCTGCTCTGTCCCACTGATATTCAGGGGGCCCCAGTGTCTCTCAGCAGTGCGGACTGCTCAGCCCTGGGCCTGGGTTCTCCAGCTGGGAGATGTCGCTTTGGCTTCCACGTGCCAATGCATCCAGGAGTGGATGGGCATTGGGGTCATGGGGTGCAAGGGGGGGATCCCCTCTCCCCCAGCCCCTAAGATTTTGACCCCATTAGCTATCAGAGTCCCCTCCCCTGGTGGGACAGCGCCCGCCTGTGGGGCGGGACACCTGGGGCTCAGTGAGTGGGAAGATGGACCCCCCCATCTTGCATGCAAGCAGGGACATGCTTGACTAAGGGTACACAGGTGTACATGCACCCCAGCCTGCGTGGCAGGCACACACACGTGCACGTGACCACACGCGTGATGGCGTGCACCTGCGCAGCTGTCCGCACACGAACACGCGTGGGGCATCTGAGCATGCACACGAGCTGTACATGGACCTGGGCACTCGTGTTTGAGGGACATGCACGGGTGTTTTCATGGGGGGAAGCGGGGGGACATGAGTCCACATTCACGTGTATATGGACACGCATACCCAGGAGTCCTGGCTTCCTGTCTCCCCTGCTCTTACCCACCAGGTGCCCTTCCCCTCCCAGAGGTGGGCATGGAACCCAGAAGTCCTGGAGTCCCCTTGCTAGACATTTGTCCAGAAAGTGCTCCCTTGTCTTCGGGGTATTTCGGTCTTTGCTTGGGGTCCCCCTAGCTTTACCCATGGGGGAGGGGGCCATTCTACTATCCCACAAACCCCAGGAGGGTGTGCAAATGTGCGTGTGTGCACATCTGTTCCTGCATGAGCTGCCCCATGCGTGGCTGCAACCCATAGGTGAGTCTGCCTGTTTCTCCACATGCAAGCCCATGTCTGTGCAGCCATGTGCCCTCGTGCATGTGCTGCTGTGTCCTCTTGCACGTGTGCTTTCTGGCCCTGCCTGGGGGTGCCCTCATGCCTGCGTGTGCCCATGTGTCCTCGGGCATGCGTGGGCATGGTCACGTGCAAGCGTGTGCGTGCCCCCGTGCACACACTTCTGTGCCTCTAGGCGGCCCAATCTGCCAGGCCCACCCTGCAGCGGCGGGGGGTGGGGAGGACTCGACAGGGCTTTTCCAGCTTGGATTGACCCTGGGGTGGGCTGGGTCCATTCTGCGCCCCCAGTTCTGCCCCCTCGGCTCCAGCCAATGGGTTCGGCCGGGGTGGCCGGGGCCCCCTCTGCTTAGAAAGCCCAGTGTCGGGGAAACGGAGCTGGGGGGGTCTGAATGAAACATACAAACATGGGGAGGTATAAATAGGCCCCGACTCACATCTCCGGCGTTATGTTTAGTCTATTGCTCGTGGCCTCTTTACTGTCACAGGACTGCAGAGCCGCTGGATTCCCCCCACTCCGATCCCTGAGCTCACGGAGCGTTCTGGCAAAGTCACACCGGGAGCTGGTGGCAGTGATAGGACTAGAACCCAGGAGTCCTGACTCCCAGCCCCCTGCTCTGACCGCTAGCTCCTACTCCCTTCCCAAGGCTGGGAATAGAACCCAGGAGTCCTGACTCCCAATACTTCCCACTTCCCTCCCAGGGTTTGTGACAGAGCCCAGTAGTCCTCATCCCACCTCTGCTCTAACCACTAGCTTCTACTCCCGTCCCAAAGCTGGGAATAGAATCCAGGAGTTCTAACTCCCAATACTGCCCACTTCCTTCCCTGGGTTTGTGGCAGAGCCCAGGAGTCCTCACCCCACCCCTGCTCTGACCACTAGCTCCTACTCCCCTCCCAAAGCTGGGAATAGAACCCAGGAGTCCTGACTCCCAGCCCCCTGCTCTAACCACTAGTTCCTACTCCCCTCCCAAAGCAGGGAATCGAATCCAGGAGTCCTGACTTCCAGCCTCCCTGCTCTAACCACTAGACTCTACTCCCCCTCCCAAAGCAGGGAATCGAACCCAAGAATCCTGACTCCCCATCCCCTTACTCCAGGCTCTGGATTACCTAATTTCCAGCCTGTCGTGATTGCACGTGCCTGGAATGCCTCGCGGAACAAGTGCCCAAGCTGTGCCCTCACATCCGCCCCCGGCCCGCCGCCCGTCTCCTCAGCCTCTCACATGAGCGGCTGGGACGTGCAAGCGAGCCGGACCGGCATGTGGAATGTAAACAGAACAAACTGAAAATAGCTGGGCCCGATCCAGGCCTGAACCATGTCCTAATAACGAGGGACACGTGGCAAAGCCAGAGAGGCCAGCGTGGGACTGTTGGTTCTGGTCACCTGGGCCAGGGACCCCTGCCCCGCCACAAGGTCCCGGTGGGGTGTGGGAAGAGCACAGAGGGCTCATATCCAAGCCCCGTTTTGAGACACTGGTGCTTGGGGCCCAGTGGAATCCAGATCCAAACCTAACCCAGTTCTGGAGTCCTGGGCAAGGGGCTGTGTGGGTCAGCGGTTAGGGCACAGGACTGTCGGCTAGAGGAGGGGCGTCTGGGAACAGGACTCCTGGGTTCTATACCGAGCTCTGGGAGGGGACTGGTGATCATGGGGGAGTCTGGGAGTCTGGACTCCTGGATTCTCTTCCTGGGCCAAGTCCCTGCCCCACTTTGTGCCTCAGTTTCCCTTGGTGGAAGTAGGGATCCTGGCACTTTGTAGAGCTGGGTTTTGCATGGTGGCGGAGACCTCCCCTGTGACCCTGGGAACGTTTGGGTTGGCCAGAGGCCAGATGTGTGAGAGGTGGCATCAGCTCAGGTACAATAACCGCTCTGTCATTGTCAGGGGGAGACATTCCCAGGGGCACAGGGCCTTGGCTTTTCCAGCACGGGC
Source organism: Chelonoidis abingdonii (assembly GCF_003597395.2). Lineage (NCBI taxonomy): Eukaryota > Metazoa > Chordata > Testudines > Testudinidae > Chelonoidis > Chelonoidis abingdonii. Next base: position 3,060,473 of record NC_133794.1, read on the forward strand.
CCCGGGCCACCCCCCTGCCCCTGCCTGGTGCGCATCAGCTGGATGGGGCTGCCTGGAGCTCCCTACGGGTGGGTAACGCCACCCCCCAGGGCAGGGGGGCAATTTCCTGCAGTTGGCATCCCGGTGCATGGGAATCTGCCCTGCAAACTCTCTGCTCGCACGAGCATCCTTGCACACTCAGCACCTTGCACGCTTACCTTCCCGCATACCTGCGCTTGCACACAGTAACACATGCAACCAATATGATATTTCCTTGGGGGGATACACACCCTCTCATCCTCCCCCCATGTGCGTGTTCTGCCGCAAACACACCTTCTCCCGCAATCCAAGTGTCACACACAGAGAATGCCCCCGTCCCCCTCTATCCACTAGACCTCACTGTCCTCCCCTCCCCTCCCCTCCCCAAGCTGGGGATAGAACCCAGGCGTCCTGCTCCGAGCCCCCTCCTCCACTCTAACCACTAGACCCCACACCCCTCCCCGAGCCAGGGATAGAACCCAGGCGTCCTGGCCCCCAGTCTCAGCAGTGGAGGTGGGATGTCGGGGAGATCCTCATGGCTGCTCTCCCCCCAGGAGATCCTGCGCGAGGGTGACACAGACCGGGATGGTGAGCTGGACTTTGAGGAGTTTGTGTCTTACCTGCAGGAGCGAGAGCGCAAACTGCGACTCATGTTCCACAGCCTGGACCGCAACAACGATGGTATGGCCCTGCCCCCCACCGCCTCCCTTCCCTGCGTCCCCTCCTCCTGCCCCCTGCCCCCTCCCTTCCCTCCATCCCCCGCTCCTGCCCCAGCCGCCTCCCTTCGCATTCCCCCTCCCACCCCTTGCCCCTCTGCACTTCTCCCTCTGTCCCATCCCCCACGCCTGCCTCCTCCATCCCCTCCTGCCGCTCCTGGGCCCCTTCTTCCCTCTGTCCCTCCTCCTGCCCCTGCCGCCTCCCTTCCGCTGCGCCCTCTCTGCAACCCGGGTTGCCCCTCTGGCCACCTCCCTTCCCTCCGTCCCATCCCCCACTCTCCCGCTTCCTCCCCCTCACTGCCTCCCTTCCCTCCATCCCCCTCCTCTTCCGCCTGCCGCTCCCTTCCCCCGTCCATCCCAAAACCCTTCCCCCGCCATCCTCCCACACTAGCCTCCCCTCTCTCCGTCCCTCCTCCTGCCCCTGCCGCGCCTTCTGCGTCCCTCTCCCCACCGCCTTGCCCTCTCCACCCTCCTGTCCATCCATTTCCCATCCCCCACATTCTCCACCTCCTCCCCCACTGCTCCTTCCGCTCTGTCCCCTCCCTCCTGCCCAGGGAGGATCGTTGGCCGCCTCCCTTCCTTCACGTTTCCCATCCCCCAACCCTCTCGCCTCCTCCCCCACACTCCGTCCTTCGTCTCCGTCCCCCTCCTCTGCCCCCTGCACGTCCCCTTCCTCCGTCCCATCCCCCCTTCCCCGCTCCTCCCCCTCACTGCCTCCTTCTCTCCGTCCCCTCCTGCCCCTCACCTGCGCCTGCCTTTCGTCCCTGCGGTCCCTCCCCCACCCTGTGCCCTCTGCCACGTCCTGCTCCTCCGATCCCATCCCGGCGCCACATCTCCACCCCTCCCCCCCACGCTTCCTTCCCCTGTCCTCTCCTCCTGCCCTGCGCCCCCTTCCCTCCGTCCATCCCCAACCCTCCCCGCCTCCTCCACTCACTGCCTCTTCTTCCGTCCCCTCCTCGCTGCCCCTGCCGCTCCCGCTTACCCTGCGTCCCTCCCACCAGTGTCACGGGCCCCTTGCCCTCTGCCACTTCCTTCCCTCTGTTCCCATCCCCCGCCTGCATGCCTTCCCTCCATCCCTCCTCCTGCTGCCACCTCCCTTTCTCTCCATCTCCTCTCCTGCCCCTGGCTGCCTCCCTTCTGCGTCCCTCCCCAACGCCCTTGCCCCTCTGCCACCTCCTTTCCCCTCCGTCTCATCTCCCTCTCCCGCTCCTCCCCTCACATTATCTGCTCCCTTCCCTCATCCCTCCTCGCATTCCCCCTGCCGCCTCCCTTCTCCACACGCCCACACCGCATGTCCGACACCACTCCTCGTCGCCAGTCCCAACCCTCCCGCCTCTCACATCCCCCACCACGGCTCCCTTCTCTCCGTCCCTCCTCACTGCCCCCTTCTGCCTCCCTTCCCTGTTCCCTCTCCCCAAGCTTCCATACGCCAGAACTCCCGGAAGGACGCCAACGAGTGCCCGCATACTCCAGCAAACCTATTACCCCTATTAAAGTGCCAATGGCTGCCACCCCGGTCCCCCTTACCCCCCTCCGTCCCTCCTCATGCCCCCGTGCGCCTCTCCCTTGCCACCTCTGCGCAGAACGAGAGGCTGTCACGTCCCTTCGCTCTCGCGCAAAGTTACAATGGCTGCACCCCGACCCCACCTGCCCTGTGCCGTACACACTTAGGGGCGGGCCCCGTACCATCCACCGCGCGACGCCAGCTACGCTGGCTGCCCCCTGCTCCCTGCGCGTAACGGATGGAAATGTGATAGATAAATGCGGTCCAGCGGGAGGCCAGTCGGGGGGGGCCGGGCGGCGCGATAGTAACATAAACGCCTCCTGCCCTTGCCTCCCTTCCTCACCTCTGTCCCTCCTCTCGCATCGCCGCACCTGCCCTGGGCCTCCACCTCCCTTCCTGCATCCCGCGTCAGCCCGCAAAAGGACTGGACACTCGACGGGATCCGGTTCCCCCCCCCGCCCCCCCGGGTGGATGGTCGCGCAGACGTCCCACCAGGGAGTGCGTTCGACAATCTCCCACCACCGCCCACGGCCGTCGCACCGGCGGCTGGGCACTGGCTCGGTCCCAGAGCGGTCCGTCCTACAAGGGTGGTATTAAAACCGCTCCAGGACAGGCACTCCGAGGATCCAGGGAGCCGCAGGACGGCGGACGCCTGCTGAAAAAAGCAACTCTCCGGGCCCATGTCGGGCATAAGCATTGACAGATTAACCACAAGCCCCCCAATGCGGACCGGAGGTGCAGCCGGCGGCCAGGCACAGCCTCAGAGCGACCCGCAGCACCTCGGGCCGTAGGTCGGGGGAGAAAACAAGGTGGCACCCGGCGGGCACCCCCGACGCGCCTGCGCGTAAAGTAGGCTCGTTCCTCCACATCCCACGCCGCAGCCTAGCTTCAGCGGCCGGATCCGTATGGGCTTCTGCAGGAAAACTCACAGAGTAACCCCCCTCCCGGAGGTAGGAGAGACTGTTTCCCTGCCGGAGACCTCATCCTACACGCCCCGGTGTCGCTGCTGAAGATGATCGGTGCAGGAGGGGGCTGGGGGGATTCGCGCAGCAGACACGCCCACAGCCTCCGGCAGGACGCGCACAATCCGTGCACCTACCCACTCACCCGAGCTGACCAGCGAGTCACGGAGAGGCGGACCGCTGGAGGCCAAGTATCGCGCAGCCTGCTTCCCGGTCCTCTTACCCCCCCATGAGGGCCTCGCGGCCCGGAGGACCTGATGGAAATCCCCCCATCGGCTGCGAGCGCCAGAGGACTTTGTTACGGGGAGCCACGGACGTCGTCGGGAACTCCCGCAGCTCCTCCCTCAGCGGCATGGGGGGGGCCCGGGGTCACGACCGATGACTGTTCCCCCAGTGGGGCCCGTACAGCCCCTGGCCCACCGAGGCGGGCAGGCAGGGGGCCAGACTCCCGACGTGGGCGTCCCGATGGGCGCGACGGCCACGCGACCCGACCCGCTCCCCCGGTTCAACAAGGGGTGGCGGAAGTGAGACAACCGCCTGGCAGGTCGGGAAAGGAAAACACTAGTGGAGCGCACCCTGGGGGTATTCCAGGGGGCACTGGGCATCACAGGAGGTGGGGGGGGGACAAGGACAGGGTAACAGGAGTAGGGCGGGGGATCAGGGAGAAGAATCTGGGACGCGGGGCGAGACGGGATCTGACCCAATAAGGTGGAGCCACTGGACGGGTGGCTTCCCTCCTGGCCAGGGCTCAGGGATCTGGAAGTTAGGAAGGGGACCCTAATTGATGCCCGGGTGCAGCCAGTGTGGCACGTGAAGGCATGAGCCTCGCATCTGGAAGATAGATGTTCAACAAAGGGGGTCCCGCCTGGGAAGGAGGGGCGTTACTGCCACACCAAACGGAACAGACCCCTGGGACCGGGTCCGGCGCGGGCCTGGCCGTGCGCCTTAATGGGCTCGGCGGCCAGCACAGAGGGCACAGCCGAGCCGGGTCGGAGGAGGAATCCAGGGGACCCGCAGAGGTGGGGGCAGAACGCAGCGGTCAGGGAAGGAACTCCGGGGACAAGGGGGACGGGGTGGGTCGCCCCAGATCGAGGCCGCTGGCAGAGGGTCGTCCCTCCCCCTGCGTGACTGGGGTCAGACCCAGGGCCTCGATCTCCTTCTCCAGGCGTAAGCGACACAAAATTATCAAAGAGACACAACAAGACAGAGAAAGAGATGAAGATGGAAGTACGGAGATCCCCTCGGCACCACCCAGGCCCTCCTCGTAGCACCCGAGTGAACCCACTCTCGGCACTCGTAGAGGCGTTGAGTGGGAGGGGGCGAGAGAGGCCCTCCCTTGGGGGCTTCCATGGGAAAGGGACCCCGAGGAGGGGCGGCGTTAACCGACTCCGGTGCTGCCTACGATGTCCCGCAGCCGGCACCACAAGTGGAGTCATCAAGGTGGCAAGTGCGGAAGGTCGTCATCAGCGCCCCCTTCCTCTCTTCCGGGGCCTCGAATCTGCAAGGTTTAACGAGACTCGAGCCTTCCGCTTGCCTCCGCTTCCCCTGCACTAAGGACACAGCCCTCATGCAATCATCGGGGGCTGGCTACAGGGGTACGGTCGGGGGGCAAGGGCAATGGCTCAGGACTCCAGGAGGCAGTGTGGCCGGCAGAAGTGCAGGGAAGAGGTCCCCTGGGACGAGCCTCTCCAACTGCGCGGTATCCCGCTGCACCCTCTCTACGCGATGGACCGAGAAGGAGGAGGAGGGGCAGCTTCGGGTGCCTGGTGGCCAGGGTCCGGCGATGACAAGGCCGGCGCCGTGCCGGGGCTCAGCGGTCCGGGACGCTCCTTCCGTGCTGGGTCCAAGGGGACCAATCCCTCCGACGTGCCCATCGCCGGCAGAGGTAAGCACCGGGCCCTCCTGTCGAAAGTTAGTGCCCGGTAGGTGGGCCCCTGGTAGGGGAGCAGAAAGGACCTCGAGCGCTCCCGCCACGCGCACGCCCGCAGGCAGTACTCGAGAGTGAACGAGCGCGAGAGGAGTGACGGAGGGCGGGGTCTTGCAGCCAAGGGGAGAGGGCTGATTGACGGAGATGGGGCAGCGCCCCAGGGCAGATAGGTGGCGGGGCAACAGGGTGGATTGGGCAGGAAAGGAGGGCACGGAGGTAGGACCGAGCGGACCCCAGGTCTTCCCAACGGCTCCAGGGGACGAACCACGCCCCCTACCGACTCAGAACACCCTCTCTACCGCCTCCTGGGCGGAGAGCACACGTGGCGAGGAAGAAGACCACCTTCCCGGACTTTGGAGGCCGCCACGATGGCCGTGGGCCCAACCACCCTCGCCGCCAACGCCGCACGTAGGTCTGTGGGCGAGGCGGGCCACCAGAGGCAACGGACGCCGGGCTTCCTGGTCAAGGTGGGCAAAGAGGTCCGTGCACTGTAAAATGGTGGGTGGAAGCGGTGGTCGGATGGAACCGGTGGCGGAAGGGGGGACCGGAGAAGATGCTTGGGGGCCGGGGGAGGGACAACCCGCAGAGCTGGTGGAGGGAATACGGGGAGGGTGCGCAGAAAACCGGGAGCAGGCTGCGGGCAGTGGGGGCAGGTTCGCCCATGGAGGGCTGGCCTTCGTTTAGCGGGGGGCCTTACCTTCTTTCCAACCCCGACCTTCCCATGCTGGGGGAGCTCCCCCCGAATAAGAAGGGAGTCTCCCCCAGTACTGCCGCCGCTGCCCATGCCCAGCAGGGGGGGTGGTAGGTGGAGGCGGCGGGGGTTGAGGTGGAGGATGCGGCAGATGGACATGGGGGCGAAGGTGAGCGAGAGGGCAGTCAGGGAGCGATCGCGTGGGGGCCTCCCCGCCGCGCCCCCGCCATACGAGAGCGGGGGGGGAGCGGGGGGGGAAGGAG
>NC_133794.1:3066578-3070764 GCF_003597395.2 Chelonoidis abingdonii
CCCACCCCACTGCTCCCCCAACGGCCCCTCCTTTCCCCCTTCCATCATTCCCTCCATCCCCCATGCCATCACTCCCTCTCCCTCTTCAGTCCCTCCCTCCCATCAGCCCTCCTCTCCCTCTTTCCCCTTCCTTTCCTCTGTTTCTTCCCCCAAACCCTGCCCTCCTCTTGCCTTCCTCTGTCTCCTCTCCCACCCCGCCTGGGTTGCTCTAAGCCCTACGCTCAGTGATGGGGGCCAAGATGGCTTGGAGCTTGAGGATCTGGGCTTGGGCTCCTTGCGTCTGCTCCCCACGGCCCCTGCGGGGCAGAGAATAGGCAGGGCATAGAGGAATCTGGCCCCACCCCTCTCATGCTCCCCAGGGCCACCGAGTCATGCCCCCATCCAGTCCCTGATGCTCCCCCATCTGTCCCCTGGGCATGGGGCTCAGATCTGCCACCTGTACCAGGGGCCTGGGAGTAGGGCCCATGCGCCAGCTCCACACCGGCTGGGGGGACCCCCCCCTTGAACTGGGGGTACTCTTTGGTTGCACTGCTGGAGGGGCCTGAGTGACTGAGAATCAGACCTGTCTCGGTCAGTTCCAGCTTCCTTCCCTGGTTCCCTCAGGCCATCACCAGCCGAATCTGGCTCCCTCAAGCCCCCGACACCACCCAGGCCCCTGGGTTGCTCCCTCATTGTGTTTGACGGGACGATCCTGAATGGGACGGGGCCCAGTGCCAGGCTCAGCACCGCCCGGGGCTGCTCCCGTCCCTGTTCGCCTGCTACCAGGTGATGAGCCCCTGATGTCAGCGCCTCAATCTTTGCTCATTGTGTCTCTAAAAGGAGGGAGCCTAGTGGTTAGAGCAGGGGGAGCTGGGAGCCAGGATTCCTTGGTGCTGTCCCCGGTTCTGGGAGGGGAGTGCGGTCTAGTGGTTAGAGCAGGGGGAGCTGGGAGCCAGGATTCCTCGGTGCTGTCCCTGGTTCGGGGGAGTGGTCTCTAGTGGTTAGAACAGGCGGAGCTGGGAGCCAGGATTCCTCGGTGCTGTCCCTGGTTCGGGGGAGTGGTCTCTAGTGGTTAGAACAGGGGGAGCTGGGAGCCAGGATTCCTCGGTGCTGTCCCTGCTTCTGGGAGGGGAGTGGGGTCTAGTGGTTAGAGTGTGGGGCTGAGAGGCAAGATTCCTGGGTTCTATTCTTGGCTCTCACAGGGGAATGGGGTCTAGTGGTTAGAGCAGGGGGGAGCTGGGTGCCAGGGCTCCTGGGTTTTATCCCCAGCTCGGGAGAGGATCTATCTGTCTAGGAGCTTCTTCCCTTCTTCGTTCCAGACCAGTTTCCTGTTGTGTCTGGCTGCTCTGGGGATGGCAAATGTCCAGTGCTCCCTGTCGCCTGGGGGATGGGTGCGGAGCGATGGGCATGGATGAGATCTGGCTCCCCGAGAGAGACGGGGTTGAGGGTCAAGTCTAGTCGGGTCTAAGGCCTGAGGCTGCATAATAAGTGAGATATATGGGGGCTCAGTTACCTTGGGTGTAAACCCGATGGAGTGGAGCGACTCTCCGTTTACACTGGTGGTGGTGAGAAGGGAATATGTCCCAATAAGTCTAGAGTTGGGGGTGGCGGGGCTGTGAGTCAGGACTCCTGGGTTGTATCCCTGGCTCTTAGAGGGGAGTGGGGTCTAGTGGTTAGAGTAGGGAGGGTCTCGACTTTGGGCGCCAGGACTCCTGGGTTCTGTCTCTGGCTCTTAGAGGGGAGTGGTGTCTAGTGGTTAGAGCAGGGAGAAGGAAGAGTCTCGACGTCTGGGCGCCAGGCACTTCCTGGTCTGTCGTCTGGCTATAGAGGGAGAGTGTGTTCTAGTGGTCTAGAGCAAGGAAGGTCTCGACTCTGGGCGCAGCAGCGCCAGGACTCCTGGGTTTCTATCCCTGGCTCGTAAAAAGCGAGTGGTGTCAGTGGGTTAGAGCACGGGAGGGTGTCGACACTTGGAGAGCAGGGCTCCGTTTCCAAAGCTACTGATGGGCCTCCATATCTACAGTTGAAGGCTTGTGCACGAACAAAATCGAACACAACACTGTGGCCACCCGCTTCAGCAACGGTCCGGTCAATCCCCGTCGTCCACGAGACCTGCACTTCTGGGACTATACGTAGCAGTAGCATGGGGCCAGGAGCTGACCATGAGCCCAAGCCACATCGGGTCCCACCATGAAAAGTGCTAGCGCAGGAGGGGCTCAGGGCGTCAAGCTGAAAGCCACTTCCAGTCCTGAGCAGGGGCTGGATCCGGGCCTGAGTGCTAGGGGAATTTAAAGACCCTTCCCTGCCCACTTTGAATCCACCCCCACTTTAACACAGACCACCCGCTAATCCAAGCAGGAAGCTGCCGAGGAGGGGTGTCTCCTCCGCACATAGATCAAAGGATGAAGCTGGAGCCCCAGCCGGGGAGGGGGGAGGGGGGGGGGGGAGGGGGGGGGGGGGGGGAGGGGGGGGATGCTCCCTCTGGCCTTGGATCGGTTCCGACTGGGAGTGGCGCCGGCCCGTGATGGGGAAGGGGGCCAGGGATGCCGTAGCCGTGTGTGGGCAGCGCGGAGATTGAGAAGCCAGAGCGGCAGCTGGCTCACTCCTGCACAATTTTAGCCTGAAGGGTGGGTGGCCTTTTTATCCTACCCTGTGCTGGCGCTGTCAGCTCGGAGGAGACACCTAATGGGGGGATGCCAGCCTTTTAGCCGCGCCCCAAAGGGCAAACCAGTTCTGCAACCGAGGGCCTGTGCAAGCAGGAGTTGACAGGGTCAGGTCATTGCTGCCACCGGCGCTGTGGCCAAGTCAGGGCTGGAACAGGGTCAGGTCCTGCTGCCACATTAAATCAGGGCCGTGCCAAGCAGGGCTTGGACACAGGGTCAGTCTAACTGCCACCAGGCCTGTGCTTGGAATGGGAAGCCTCAGTAGCAGGTGAATGAATAGCTGGGGGAGATAACGCCAGGCTGCGGTGGCCGTGCGGCGGTGGGCTCAGGAATGAGCCAGTCCACTTGGGGCGCTCACTAGGGGGCCGCTCTCGTAAAGACCGCCAGGCACTCATGCACCCCATAGTGCAAACCAAGGGGGTCTGTGCTTACGGGGGAGTGGGGAGAGGACTGGCTCTCCGCTTACCACAGTTGAGGTCTGGGCAGCGACGCCGATTCTGTAACGGACATTTGGCAATGAAACGAGGGATATTATTGGCCACGCTTTCCCCTGATTAATTCCATCGTATGGACCTCAGCTCCCCCCCTGCAGTTTCTTCTGGCTCAGGATTAGCCACGCAGCCACGCCCTAGGTCTGCAGTGACAGCGGCTGGCGTGTGCTGGCCGGACGCCTGCCAGAGTCCCACCCCAGAGGTGGTCGTCTCTCACCAGAAGCAGTGAGAAACAATCCGCTGCATCTCCATGCGGAGAAGTGCCTCTGAGCGCCTCAGCAAGCCCTCATCTTCCTGAGGAGGAAAGCTGAGGCACATAGCACTACAGGAATCTATAAGCAAATAGCAGCGACTTTGAACTCCACCAAGACCCCAGGCTGTGCTCTAACACCCTGGGCCATACTTCCCCCGCCTACTGAGGGGCGTGGGATAGGGTGGGGGATATGAGTAACTCTCGTCTCTTGTGGTTCAGGGGATTACTGGGGAAAATGCCCAAACCGTGGAATGGGTGAATGATCTTGGGAGGGAGTAGGCACACGATGGCCTGAGCAGAGGTCGGGGGTGGATGGAACAGGATGAGGGTACACTGAGTCCACCTACCCATGATGCATGAGCGAACCCCTGGGAAACACAGAAAAACAAAGACCACCCCCAACACACACATGACATTAACGAGTGGATGGAAGCGATGGGGCTGGCACAGAGAAGGTGGGGCATGGATGGGGACTGTGCACAGGATAAGGTGGATGGGCTGGCAGAGGGTGTGGTGAATGGATGAAGAGGGGGGCCCTGGCTGAGCATGGGGGATGGATTGGAAGGCATGGGCGGCACAGGATGGGTGGAATGGGGTAGCAGAGAGTGGAGGGTGGATGGACTGCGCGAGAGGGTGTGAGATGGGTGGATTGGAGCTGGCAGAGGGTGAGTGGATGGTCTGGCCAGAAGGGTATGTGAGGGTAACAGATGGGGCTGGCAATCGGATAAAGGTTCGGATGGGGCTGGCAGAGGTGGGTGGATGGAAGGATGGCTGCTGAAGGAAGTGTGCAGATGAGATGGGTG
>NC_133794.1:3070789-3091707 GCF_003597395.2 Chelonoidis abingdonii
GTCTGCTGCCACCGGGCCTGTGCCAAGCAGGGCTGGACAGGGTCAGGTCTGCTGCCACCGGGCCTGTGCCAAGCAGGGCTGGACAGGGTCAGGTCTGCTGCCACCGGGCCTGTGCCAAGCAGGGCTGGACAGGGTCAGGTCTGCTGCCACCGGGCCTGTGCCAAGCAGGGCTGGACAGGGTCAGGTCTGCTGCCACCGGGCCTGTGCCAAGCAGGGCTGGACAGGGTCAGGTCTGCTGCCACCGGGCCTGTGCCAAGCAGGGCTGGACAGGGTCAGGTCTGCTGCCACCGGGCCTGTGCCAAGCAGGGCTGGACAGGGTCAGGTCTGCTGCCACCGGGCCTGTGCCAAGCAGGGCTGGACAGGGTCAGGTCTGCTGCCACCGGGCCTGTGCCAAGCAGGGCTGGACAGGGTCAGGTCTGCTGCCACCGGGCCTGTGCCAAGCAGGGCTGGACAGGGTCAGGTCTGCTGCCACCGGGCCTGTGCCAAGCAGGGCTGGACAGGGTCAGGTCTGCTGCCACCGGGCCTGTGCCAAGCAGGGCTGGACAGGGTCAGGTCTGCTGCCACCGGGCCTGTGCCAAGCAGGGCTGGACAGGGTCAGGTCTGCTGCCACCGGGCCTGTGCCAAGCAGGGCTGGACAGGGTCAGGTCTGCTGCCACCGGGCCTGTGCCAAGCAGGGCTGGACAGGGTCAGGTCTGCTGCCACCGGGCCTGTGCCAAGCAGGGCTGGACAGGGTCAGGTCTGCTGCCACCGGGCCTGTGCCAAGCAGGGCTGGACAGGGTCAGGTCTGCTGCCACCGGGCCTGTGCCAAGCAGGGCTGGACAGGGTCAGGTCTGCTGCCACCGGGCCTGTGCCAAGCAGGGCTGGACAGGGTCAGGTCTGCTGCCACCGGGCCTGTGCCAAGCAGGGCTGGACAGGGTCAGGTCTGCTGCCACCGGGCCTGTGCCAAGCAGGGCTGGACAGGGTCAGGTCTGCTGCCACCGGGCCTGTGCCAAGCAGGGCTGGACAGGGTCAGGTCTACTGCCACCGGGCCTGTGCTTGGATGGGAGCCCTCCGAGTAGCAGGTGATGATGCTGGGGGGATCCCTAGGGGCTGCTTTTCCTCCTGGGTCAGGAATGAGCCAGTCCCTTGGGGCGCTCACTAGGGGGCGCTCTCCCCAGGCACTGCATGCGAACCCCCATGTGGCACAAGGGGGTGCTGTGCTTCGGGGGGGTGGGGGGGATGGCTCTCCCTTCCCCGTTGAGGTCTGGGCAGCGACTGCCGATTCTGTAGCACTTTTGCAATGACAGGGATATTATTGGCCGCTTTCCCTGATTAAATTCCACCGACCTCAGCTCCCCCCCTGCAGTTTCTTCTTGGCTCAGGATTATCCAGCGCAGCCCGCCCTATGCTGCAGTGCAGCGCTGGCGTGTGCTGGCGGACGCCTGCCGCGTCCCACCCCAGAGGTGGTCGTCTCTCCAGAGCAAGTTGGAAACAATCCCTGCATCTCCCATGCGGAGAAGTGTCTGAGCGCCTCACAAGCCCCATCTTCCTGATGGAGGAAACTGAGGCACATAGCACTACAGGAATCTATAGCAGAACAGCGAATTGAACTCCACCAAGACCCAGGCTTGTGCTCTAACCCCTGGGCCATCCTTCCCGCCTACTTAGGGGCGTGGGGGATGGGTGGGGATAGGTTAGCTCTCGTCTCTTTGGTTCAGGGGTTACTGGGATAGCAGTGGATGGGTGAATGATCTTGGGATGGGAGTGGCACACGATGGCCTGGCAGAGGGTCGGGGGTGGATGGAAGGATGAGGGTACACTGAGTCCCACCCCCTGTGCATGCGAACCACTGGGAAACACAGAAAAACCAAGACCCCCCCACACACACATGACATTACAGAGGTGGATGGAAGGATGGGGCTGGCACAGGAAGGGTGGGTGGATGGGGCTGGCACAGGATAAGGTGGATGGGGCTGGCAGAGGGTGGGTGGATGGATGGAAGGATGGGGCTGGCTGAGGATGGGGGATGGATGGAAGGATGGGCTGGCACAGGATGGGTGGATGGGGCTGGCAGAGAGTGGGAGGGTGGATGGGACCGCGGAGAGGGTGTGGATGGGTGGATGGAGCTGGCAGAGGGTGAGTGGATGGGTCTGGCAGAGGGTATGTGGATGGGTAGATGGGGCTGGCACAGGATAAGGTGGATGGGGCTGGCAGAGGGTGGGTGGATGGAAGGATGGGGCTGGCTGAGGGCAGTGTGCAGATGGAAGGATGGGGCTGGCACAGGATGGGCGGGTGGATGATACCACAGCAAAGCAGACAGCGCTGAGCCCTCTCTCTGTGCCTCATGCAGCGCAGACCAAGAACTTCCTAGGGCCGGATCCTGCGCGCCCCCTCCCTGTGCTCTGCCCCGGCTGCTCCATGCCCTGGAATCTCAGCCCGTCCCCTGCTGGCCCCATGCCAGGCTAAGGGTCTGGCCAGGAAATCAGCTGGGGATTAATGCTAAGGACCTTAGTTCCCCGAACTGAACTGAGCCGCTTATGTAAGAGCCCCACAGAGGCCCCTCGTGGCCAGCACATGGGAGTGGCCCATGGAGGCCAGCGGCTGTTTGATCTTGGGGATCCCTGCCCAGGTGGGGTGAGGGCCCCCGAACCGAAGCCTCCCTGGGCCCCTCCAGGCATGTGCAGGGGGTAAGTGGCTCCCGTTAGCACTGGGCCGGGGAGACCCATCGGTTGCCCCTCCACTCCGCCTCGCCTGGCAGAGCAGCGCGTTGGCAGAGCTGGCAGCTGCAAGGGCTGGTCCCCCTGTGGGCATGGGCTGTGCCCAGTTGGGACCCGCCCCTGTGGGCGGCTTGGGGCACCACCGGCTGGTCCATCAGGCTGGCGTTAATCTCTGTGCCAGGGTGGCCAGTGAATTGCTTCACCTAGATAAATACATTTCTCTCCACTTCCCCTCTGTTCCCTTTTTCCTTCCCTTCCTCCGTTTTCCTGTTCCCTTTTTCCTCCTCTGCCTTTCCGTAGGGAAGGCGTTTTCTCAGTTATTCTCCATTCTCCTCTCCCCTCGCACTCTTTCATTTCCTTTTTCTCTCACTCTTTCTTGCAGACAGGATTGACTTTGATTTGCCCTCCCCTCTGTCCCATTCCCTTTCTCCTCTCCTCTGTCCCATTCCCTCTCTCCTCCCCTCTGTCCCACTCCCTCTTTCCTCCCCGCCGTCCCAGTCCTGCTTTGACTTCCTCTCCCCTCTCTGGTCCGACTCTCCGCCTTTGATGCTCTTCCACCCTGCACAGAGTGGTGCCTGCCGGGCAGGAAGCAGCCCACAGATTCGCGTGCGGGCACATACACAGGGGTCTGCACAGACGTCTCACCGTGCAGGGCCAGAGACACACGTGTGTTCACACTCCTTGTGCACCCACACGCACGCTCGGCCCCATGCGCCTGCCCGCAGATCCAGACCTCCCACTCGGAGCCCAGCTGCCCCTCCCTCCCTGCCCCCATTGGCGTTCCCACCCACTCGGGACCCCTTAAAGACGCCAACTGTGGAGCTCAGGGCAGACTAGGGCTGGGGCTCTGGGGGGCTGAGCCAGGGTGGGTGAGTGCCCCCAGCCCCGCTCCTCCCCCTCTGGGCAGACTTGGGGCTTTAAGGAGCTCCTAGCCCCTGGCAAGCTCACTGGCTGCAGCCTGGATTGGCCCCTCCCTGGTTGCCCCCCCCGCCCCCATGCCCCAACCATCCCAGTCCCAGCTCTGCCTGCTGATCTCCCTGGGCATGCAGCGTGGGGGGGAGGCGTAGAACTCCCCCACACACCTTGTCCCCCCCCCATCACAGTTCTGTTGATGCCCCCTGTGTGCAGCTCTATAGCCCAATAGGTCCCCCCTCCCAGCTCCCCCCCGAATCCACCCCCCCCCCACGGTCCCTGCTGACCTGCATGGTCCCTGTGCTTGTGCCCAGGCCAGATCGATGTGTCCGAGATCCAGCAGACATTCCACAGCCTCGGAGTCTACATCTCTCTGCAGCAGGCAGAGAAAATCCTCCAAAGGTGAGACCAGGGCCCCCCATTCCCCGCCAGCATGGGCTGTACGCCCCCAAACCCTGCCCCTCTGTCTGCTCGCAACCCCCGTGAGATCAGCCTCAGCTATGCCACGCAAGCTGCATTCGTTACTGCTGCAATCTAGTGGGGTAGAGCAGGGAGGCTGGGAGCCAGGACACCTGGGTTCTTACCCCAGCTGCAGGAGGGAGTGTGGTCTAGTGGGTAGAGCGGGAGAGACTGAGAGCCAGGACTCCTGGGTTCTTTCCCCAGCTCTGGCAGAGAGTGTGGTCTAGTGGGTAGAGCAGCGGGGGGCTGGGTTCCTGGACTCCTGGGTTCTTTCCCCAGCTCTGGGAGGGAGTGTGGTCTAGTGGGTAGGGGGGGGCTGGGTTCCCGGACTCCTGGGTTTTCTTCCCCAGTTCCAGAAGTGGGGGAGGGATAGGTCAGTGGTTTGAGCATTGGCCTGCTAAACCCAGGGTTGTGAATTCAATCCTTGAGGGGGCCACTTAGGGATCTGGGGCAAAAATCAGTGCTTGGTCCTGCTAGTGAAGGCAGGGGGCTGGACTCACTAACCTTTCAAGGTCCCTTCCAGTTCTAGGAGATAGGTATATCTCCAATTATTATTATTAAGGGAGTGTGGTCTAGTGGGTAGAGCAGGGGTCTTGGTGGCTAAGCGTCTGCACAAACACTTGTGTCCCTGAGCTGGTGGGGGCTGGCGCAGGCCAGCAATCAGGGGCGGGGGGCCAGGGCACATGAACTGACCCTCACCCTGGATGCGGCTCTTGTCTGCTCGGCAGCATGGACAAGGACGGCACTATGACCGTCGACTGGCACGAATGGAGAGACCACTTCATCCTCAACCCGCTGGAGAACATGGAGGAGGTCGTCCACTATTGGAAGCACTCCACGGTGAGGAGGGGCGCGAGCCGGTCCCCAGCCAGGAGCCCAGCCTCTGCTTCCCAGCTGGGAGCTCCCGGCCAGTC
Source organism: Chelonoidis abingdonii (assembly GCF_003597395.2). Lineage (NCBI taxonomy): Eukaryota > Metazoa > Chordata > Testudines > Testudinidae > Chelonoidis > Chelonoidis abingdonii. The sequence continues at coordinate 3,075,771 of NC_133794.1, forward strand.
CCTGGAGACCCCCAGGTGCTCCTCACTGCCCACCGGGGACTCTTGCTGCCCAGCCAATGTGCTCCATCGATGGGCCGGAGCGTATCTCCACCGGGCGCTAGGCCGAGACCCACCGGCTCATGTCACCGACCTAAAGGTGCCTGGCTGGGCTGGAACAGGACCAGCAACCCGGATCCCAGCAGAGAGGGAGAGGGGAGGGGCTAGAAATCCGGCCTGCTGGGGTTTATTCCTGGCTCTGAGGGGAGTGTACTGGGCTAGAGACAGGAATTGGGATTCCCAGGTTTTGGTCCTGGCTCTGGGAAGGGAGTCTAGTGGTTAGAGCAGGGGGGGCTGGGAGTAGGACTCCTGGGTTCTCTCCCCAGCTCTGGGAAGGGAGTGGGGTCTAGTGGTTAGAGTGGGGGGGGCTTGGAGCAGGACTCCTGGGTTCTCTCTCCAGCTCTGGGAGAGAAGTGGGGTCAAGTGGTTAGAGCAGGGGGCTTGGAGCAGGACTCTGGGGTTCTCTCCCTAGCTCTGGGAAGGGAGTGAGGTCTAGTGGTTAGAGCAGGGGGCTGGGAGCAGGACTCCAGGGTTCTTTCCCCAGCTCTGGGAGAGGAGTGAGGTCTAGTGGTTAGAACACGGGGATGGAAGCAGGGCTCTGGGGTTGTCTGCCCAGCTCTGGGAGGTGTATGATGTCTAGTGGCTAGGTCGGGGAGCCGGGAATGGGGACTTACGGGTTCTATTTGTGGATCTGTGAGGGGCATGGGGTCTAGTGGGTTAGGGCAAGGTGGGGTGGAGGGGCCGGTGGCAGCCAGGACTCCTGGGTTCTATTCCTGCCACCAAGGTTCTCAGCAGTCTCCTTGCTCTAGGTTCTGTCCGCGGCAGAGGGGACCAGCACCCCCCCTAACCCCACCTCCTCCCCCAGGGAGCTGTGACCTAACCCATCCCTGAGCCCGATCCCAGGGAAAAGGGGGCAAGAGCCCCCTTCTTAGCAGGTGCACGGAGGCCAGGGCTGCTGGGAGGAGGCCAGGGCCCTTTCTCTGCTGGGCTAATCTCAGCTGGTGATCAGCAAACAGGCTGAGATATATTTAACCCTGATTTATGAGCTGTAGAGGGGAGTGGATCAGCTCCAGCCTTGGATTCCTCGGCTCTGTCTCCAGCTTCAGGAGAGGAGTGGAGTCCAGTGGTTACAGTGGGGGGCTGGGAATCAGGACTCCTGGGCTTTCTTCTTGACCTTGGGCAAGTCCCTGCCCCCCTATGCCTCAGTTTCCCCTCCTCCCCGTGCCTCAGTTTCCCCCCCATAAAGACAAATGGCAGGATGAGCTAGAGGGCAAAGCCCTGTCCAAGTCCCTCCCCCACCGCAGAGCCCCCTAATCTAATTAGTGGGATTTCTAGGAGGCTTTATTGCCTCCCCTGTCCTTTACATCCACTCTCACCTTCCTCCGCTCACCCTGCCATGGAGGAACCCGCATCAGCGGCAGGGGATCCGGCTGGTGCGTGCCCCACCGTGATCCACAGGGCGGCTCTCGGGGGGCTCCTGAGGCTCCGGCTGCTGGCCGGGCTGTGGGAGGCTGAGCAGAGGTCCCCCCAGGGCTTGGAGTCTATCCTAGGGGATCCTCAACGGGTAGGACATGTGGCTGTTCACCCACAACTCGGGCCACCCCCACTTCCTGCCAGCTGGACTCAGTAAACAGCACCTGCATGCTGGGAGGCAGGACTCCTGGGTTCCCAGCGCTGGGAAGGGAGTGGAATCTAGCGGTTAGAGCAGGGGAAGGGAGGGGGCTGAGAGCCAGGTCTCCTGGGTTCTATCCCTGGCTCTGGGGGAGGAGTGGTGTCTAGTGGGTAGAGCAGAGGGCTAGGAGCCAGGACTCCTGGGTTCCATCCCTGGTTCTGGGAAAGCACGGGGTCTAGGGGTTTAGAGCAGGGAGAGGTTAGAATTCTGGATTCTATTCCCAGCTCCACCACTGTCTCTATGTGCAACACTGGCCAGGTCCCGTCCCTGCTCTGTGCCTCAGTTTCCCCATCTTTATAACGGTGACGATGCCCTGCCTTTGCGAGGCGCTTGGCAATCCTCCTAAGCACAGGACTTGATCAATAGGAAACAGTGTTATTAGGGCTCCAGGCAGTCTCAGGGGCTTTGCTCACTTGAATTTTTAATCCTACTGGAGGAGGACTCCAGACACATTTCTTTATGGCTCTCGGTGTTCTTGGGCTCCCTTGGCATGTGGGCCCAACAGGTGGTGCCCGGAGGAGACTGCTGGCACGCGGTGGTAGAGATGGCTTAAATCCTAAACTTGCCTCCCCCAAGGGAAGAGCAGCCTGGCTCCGTATGTAGGCTACTCTGATTCCCTGGCCCCCCCAGCTGCAGGGGGCTTCCCGTCGGCGGTGAGTTGGCTCCCAAAATGCCTGTGGGCGGATGCAAGGGGGAGCTGACTCTGAGCCAGGGCAAGGGGGTGATTCCCCTTGGAAGGGGGCAGTAACTGCCCACAGAAGGGGGAGAGCCAGAGTGGGGATGGGCTCTGGGGGTCGGTCAATACCGGCCTGGTAGCCCCTGCTATCAGATTCCCCTCCCCTCCCCCATGGGGTCCTGCCCCACTCACTCGCCTCCCTGGGAGCGTGAGACATGACGACCGGCCGAGCTAAATTAAACCCGACCTTGGACAAGCCGCAAGGCTAGAGTGAGGCCGGATAAGGTGATGGTGTCGGGGTTGGGGGGAGAATTTCTCTCTAGGGGGTGGGGTGCTGATCCAGGGCTGGGGGATGGGGGACTTGCTGGCTCAGGGGGCCAAGGAATGGGCCATGGGCCCTTTCCCCTCTAGGGGGTGCCAGCTCCAGGCTGTTGTACCCAAACACCATCACCTGCCATCGGCCTGCCCATAAGGAATTCTCCAGCTGAGGGAATGTGTCGCCCTCACATGGCATCAGCCCAGTGCCAGCTGCCGTGCCGGGGACCAGCCCGCTGCACCCCTGCGGGCATCTCTGTGCTGAATTGTACATGGCCTGGCAGCTAGAGCCCTGGGCTGGGACTCGGGCCACCTGGGTTCCGTTCCTGGCTCTACCTACTTGGGCAAATCACTTCCCCCCACATTCCCTCCGTGCCTCAGTTTCTCCATCTGTAAAAGGAGGGTAATGGTACTGATTTCCCTTGTGAAGTGCTTTGAGGTTGGCAGCTAACAGCCAGGGGGTGCTGTTCTTCGGGTGTTTCCTTCCAGGGCTTTGCACTGTCCTTGAGGTTCTGGTTCTGATCCACATGTCTCTCCTGGCAGGTCCTGGACATCGGCGAGTGCCTTACGGTCCCTGACGAATTCTCCGAGAAGGAGAAGAGGACGGGGATGTGGTGGAAGCAGCTGCTCGCGGGTGCCATGGCTGGGGCTGTCTCCAGAACCGGAACCGCCCCGCTGGACCGGCTTAAAGTTTTCATGCAGGTAAGTTTAAAAAAAAATAGGCTCCCAGCTGATTGCTCGGGCCATGGCTACAGGGAAATGGGCGTTATGCACCTGAATAGCCTGACCCTGCATTGACGCCCGGGGGCATGGGCAGGGGTTGAAAGTCGCAGCCGCTGGGCATTGGTACAACAGGGCAGAGCTGATGGCTGCCACAAACGCGCCGCATAATTCTGCATGCAGTTCTGTGGCACCCCATCTCCAAAAGGACATTGCAGAAGGAGAGGGGGTTTGGAGATGGGCAGTGAGACCGATCGAGGGCTTCACCCTAGAGGTGGCTGCATTTCAGCACTGAATGTGCAGGCTCGGTGTAACATTGCTGTGCAGGTGTTAACCAGCTGCCGGGCACCCCAGAGGTGGCTGCATTCCGCGAGGCCGGGGTTCCTAACGAGGCTGGGCATCCAGCCCCTCCAAGACGGACACCCTCCCCGGGCAATCATGCTGCGGCATTTCTGGCGCAGGTTCACGCCTCCAAGACTAACAACATGAACGTGTTTGGGGGGCTGAAGGGCATGATCCAGGAGGGGGGCGTCTGCTCACTCTGGCGCGGCAACGGGATCAATGTGCTGAAGATCGCGCCTGAGTCTGCCATCAAGTTCATGGCCTATGAGCAGGTGGGTGCTGGGGGCACAGAGCCCCGGTGGGGGGGCAGGGGGAGGAGTACAGATACAGGGATATCAGGGTGTCTACACTCCCCTCCTCGAGCTAGGGAGAGAACCCAGGAGTCCTGAGTCCCAGCCCCCCTATCTGAACCACTGGACTCCACTCCGCTCCTCGAACTAGGGAGAGAACCCAGGAGTCCTGCATCCCAGCCCTCCTTGTCTAATCCACTAGACTCCTCTCCCCTTGCAGAGCTGGGGAGAGAACCCAGGAGTCCTGGCTCACAGCCCTGTCCCCAAATGCAGACCGCTCTCCCCCCAAGAATATCTTTCTCGTGGGACTACCGCTTGGGACCTCGTGATAGGACCCAGCCCCTGCCTTTGCCCACTAAAAGGTGGGGCGGGGATCGCAAACTGAAAAATATCTTCTGGGCACAGGCGATTGATCTGCTGTTTCTCATCCCAGATCAAGCGGGTGATTCGTGGGCAGCAGGAGACGCTGCGGGTGCAAGAAAGATTTGTGGCCGGCTCACTGGCCGGTGCCACTGCTCAGACAATCATCTACCCAATGGAGGTAAAGCATGGCTTCCCTTCCCCCCTGTGGACTCTGAGCCACCTCTAGGGGGCACCACTCCAGGGTTTGCATCCAGCACAGTAGCTACAGCCCAGCCTACTTGAAAGCTCCCCTGTCCTGTATGAAAGCAGGGACTTTGGGGTGTTATCAGAGGAGTGGTTAAGGCACGGGCTTGCCATTCAAGAGACCTGAATTCAGGTCCTAGCTCTGCTAGACTGGCTGTGTGACCTTGGGCATGTCCCTCCGCCTCCTTGCCTCAGTTTCCCTAGCCGTACAATGGTGATAATAGCAGCGTGAGCAGTGAGGGCACTGAAGATTGGGAAAGGTCAGAGACTGCAGTAATGGGATAAGTACCCGTTCGCTATGAGGGACTCGGTAGGGGGTGCTCTCTCTCGGACTAGGCACTGGAGAGTTCTGTAGTGCAGAGGAGCGAGTGCTCTGAGCCAGTGCTGATCCAAATGTGGCACTAGGCGGTGGGAGGGTGGCCAGCAGGGGACGCTCTCTCCTCACAGTCAGTGCCGCACTAGGGGGCGCTGTGCTGCAGGATAGGGGGCTCAGGAGGGGGCACTCTTCCCTTTGCAATCAGGGCTGGCCCCAACGCCCAGCACGACGCCCTGGGGAAAAGTGCCTTTCACATGAGCTATACAACCTCACGATCATTAAAGAGCCCTTGAAACTCCTTATAGGAATGGCTGTCGGGACATCAGCACCAGTGCCCAGGCCAAATCCCAACTCAAGAAATGCCGCTCTCTCTCCCTCAGTCCTTCCAGTGATTCCTTATTTCAGTCCTAAGCTGCTATGTCAAACAGTTTTTCTGCCCCACCCCAGGGGTAGCTGCATTTCAGTATTAGGTGTGCCCATGCTATGTGGCTGCTAGTCAGAGGTCGTGCCCCACCCCAGAGGTGGCTGCTCCTCAGTACCGGCTGAGCCATTGCTACGCTGCTAGCCCGTGGCTCTGCCCCACCCTAGAGGCAGCTGTATTTGAGCAGTGGGTAAGAGCCCCTCGCCATTCTCATGATCCTGAATGAATCCGTTCCTGCAGGTGCTGAAGACCCGGCTGACCCTGCGGAAGACGGGTCAGTACTCAGGGGTGGCCGACTGCGCTAAGAAGATGCTGCAGAAGGAGGGAATCCGGGCCTTTTACAAGGGCTACCTGCCCAACGTGCTGGGCATCATCCCCTACGCTGGCATCGACCTGGCTATCTATGAGGTCAGGGCCCACGGGTGCTCAGGCCTGCAAATGAGGTGGAGGGGGTGGAGCCTGTTTGCCGATAGGCTCCTCCCACACTATTGGAGGTAGGGGTTTGAGAGCTGAGAATGGGCACATGCTGGAGTCATGACTTCCAGCCCTTGCCTCCTGCTCTAACCACTAGACCCCACACCCCTCCCAGAGCTAGGGGTGGAATCCAGGAGTCCTGGCGCCCAGCCCCCCCACTCTAATCACTAGACACCACTTCCCTCTCAGAGCTGGGGGTGGAACCCGGGAGTCCTCAGCTGCAATCCCTCTGCAGCCCCCCATCCCTGGCAACTCCCATCCCTCTGCTGTAGCCCCTGCCCCGGCATCCATCCACCCCCTCGTCAGCTCTCCTCTCCTCCCCCCTGCAGACACTGAAGAACATGTGGCTTCAGAAATACAGCAGGAACACAGCAGACCCCGGCATCCTGGTGCTCCTGGCCTGCGGGACGATATCCAGCACCTGCGGACAGATAGCCAGCTACCCACTGGCCTTGGTGAGGACTCGGATGCAAGCCCAAGGTGAGACCGAGGGACATGCACTGAGTGAGGGATGCCTTTGGGGGCCTGGGGCAGTGGCCCAGATACCCCAGGAATGGGCATGGCCTACGGACTGTCAAAGCAGAGGAGATTTCTGCATCCCAGGGCAGGACCCATGAGTTGCACAGCTGACCCGGGTGCATTATAGGTTAGGAGAACCAGTGGTGCAATCCCCATGGGCCAACAGACCAGATAGCCAGGGTGGTTGGGGGACCAGCCGCAGCCCCTGTTCTGGGCTCCCTGCTTTCCGGCCTGGGGCCTTCGTACTGGAGTGACAAGTTCTTCCTCCCAGTGGACGGCAGGTGCTCAGCACTCGTCCCTCTCCCCACAGCACTTTGCCTGAACCAGCGCCTGGGGGCAGATCCGTGGGGCAAGAGGCAAGTGGGAGTTTAGTGCAGGTCAGCGGCAGCTCTAGGACGAGCCGTCCCCGTGCAGCATGACCGTGCCCAGGTGCCTCACCCCAGAGGCAGCTGCATTTCCATGCAGGGCAAGCCATCCCTTTGCTGCATGGTGCTTCCCACCTGCTGTGCAATGCGGTTGCCATATTTGGGGCCCTCTGCCTGGCTCCCTGCATCAACAAGAGCAGCCTTGGGGCTGCTCTAAGTCATGCTTCGCCCCATGGGCTCTGGGGAGCAAAGAATAGCTGTAGCAGGGCATACTCTGGCAATGCTCCCAAGCCCCTGCTGCATGGAGGGCTGGGAGCAGGGCTGGGGCAAAGCTCCCTAAAAGCTTGTGGGGGGGTCAGGTGGATGTGACAGTGAGTGGCAGGACCTGACTGGGACCCCTTCTCCCCCCAGCCTCCATCGAGGGCGCCCCGCAGCCAACCATGCTGGGCCTTTTCAAGCACATCCTGTCGCGGGAGGGGGTGCTGGGCCTGTACCGGGGCATTGCCCCCAACTTCATGAAAGTGATCCCGGCCGTCAGCATCAGCTACGTGGTCTACGAGAATATGAAGCAGGTGCTGGGCGTGACGTCCAGATGAACCCGCCGGCCCAGCGGGGCCTGGATGCCCCTGGTCCACCGCTTTCCCCCTGCCCCCTCGCTGCAGGATCGGGGCCGGGAGGCGGCTCCGGATCCAGGAGCGTTAAGAGGGACACTGAGAGATCTCAGCTGGAGCCCCCCCAACACACACCTGCCCCGATGGAGCAGGCCTGAGCCGGTCCAGAGGACCAAACCCTGGAGCAACCCTGAGGTGTTGGCTGTGAGAACCAAAAGGGGAACCCCTCACCCCAACTCTGCCGCTCAGAACATGTCTGCTAGGGGCACCCTTTGCCAGGGGGTGTGGGCTAGGAGCAGACCCGGGGCGTTTGTGGGGAGGATTAATACAAAGTTCAGGGTTTGACTAATTTTAGTTTGAGGTTTGACAAGCTCGGCTTCCAACTGCCCCCCACCCCCACCAGGTCTGCTGTGGGGTGCGTCACTCCTGGAAGCGCATGACACATGTACACCCCGTTCCCTGCATGCTACGGCCTGGGGCATGGCATGTTTCCTGCACCGGGGGCTTTGCTGCCCCCAAGCACTCGCTGACACAGCCCTGTCAGTGGATCCCAGTGGAGACGCCTCCAACCAGCACTGACACTGGATCTCATGGGATAATCCCTCCGGTCAGCAGCCCTTTACTCAGCACTGACACTGGGTCCCAGGGGAGAATCCTTCCAATCAGCACTGACACTGGATCTCATGGGATAATCCCTCCAATCAGCACCGACACTGGATTCTGGGGGAACCTCCTCCAATCAGCAGCCCCTGACTCAGCACTAACACTGGATCCCACGGGAGAAACCCTCCAATCAGCACCAACACTGGATCCCAATGGAGAGTCCTCCACTAGCCATTCTCCCCCCCCCCATCCACGATACAGGACTCTAGGGGGAATCCTTCTAGAAGGGCTCCCTGACACAGTGATGTCACTGGATCCCATGGGGGGGTCCCCTCCTGTAGAGAGGGTCACCCCCCCCAAGGAGTGTTACCAGAACCCAGCTGAAGCGCTGCAGCTCCCCCCCCCAGCCCAGGCACTGCACCGGATCCCCCAAGGGGCTGCAGTCTAAACCCACGTGCTTGTGCATGGAGCTTGCAAAATGGGGAGGCCACGTGTGACTTGCCTGCGGGGGCTACCTTGAAATCAGGGCTAGCGCAAGCTCTTCCTCCATTGCCACCCACTGTCCTTCTGCCCCTGCCTAGGCAGGGGAGACCTGGCACTGGTCGCCTCTTCCCCCACGCAGGGGAAGCCAGGCAGCCTCAGAGGTCTCCCCCACCACACACCGAGTGGATCTCCCCCTGTGCAGCATGGGAGACCCACTGGCCTCCCGGCACCTGGGGCCGTGGTTGGGGCAGGGCGCGGCCCCGCTGGGGGGTGGGACGCAGGGTGAGCCACACCACACCCGCTGGCCAGAGGGGGTGGGATGCAGCGAAGGCTTGTGGCCCCAGTGTCGCCAAGGCCAGCCCATGGGTTACCCCAGGGTAACGTTGCCTGGGCAGATGGGGGTGAAATTCCACCCAGCAGCGGCAGTGCTGTGCATGCACAGACCAGTCGCTCTGACATGTCGCATCCAGCAGGGGGGCAGCATGACATGCACACAGCAGCCCCCCTACACCCACCCCTCTCTATATATACACACATGAGCCGCTCTGAAATGTCCCATCCAGCAGGGGGCAGCATGACATGTACACAGGAGCCCCCCTACACCCACCCCTCTCTATACACACATGAGCCGCTCTGAAATGTCCCATCCAGCAGGGGGCAGCATGACATGTACACAGCAGCCCCCCTACACCTACCCCTCTCTATCTATACATGCACCAACCGCTCTGACATGTCCCATCCAGCAGGGGGCAGCGTGACATGCACACAGCAGCCCCCCTACACCCACCCCTCTCTATATATACACACATGAGCCGCTCTGACATGTCCCATCCAGCAGGAGGCAGCGTTACACACACGCACAGAGTGCTTCCCCCTCCCCCAACTTTGGGCAGAGGTGCCATTCTAACCTGCAGGAGGCAGCCTCACCCAGCTGCATGCGCACTGCCCCCCCCCATATTACATACTTGAGCATGTGAAATTTCATCCACTAGGGGGCAGCACACACCCCCACCCCTCTCTTCAGCTCCCCTAGTGGTGCCTTGGGCCACGCACCAGGGAAAGCGTCGGCCTCATTTGCACAGGGACGGTTTTAACTTGGGCCCGTTACGGACTCTGCCTAGTTTTCTATGGCCCATGTGGAGGCCCCACCCCTCAGTTACCGAGGCAGGGCATTGCCCCCCTCACACACACCCACGCTGGGGAGGGTGGATCCCACAGGCAGGAGCCGCAAGGGCTAATATTCTTGCATCACGATTTTGCATCAGGGTTTTGTTACGGCGCCCGCCTGCGGGCTCCCCGGCCGCTTCTTTGCACCGGCTCCATTGGGATCTGCCTGGATCCTTTCCCCAGGTTCCGAGCCGCAATCTCTTCCCAGCACCACCCCGTCACTACGGCCGCATCAGTCACCATCTCAACCCTCTAGCAGACCCCCTTCGCCTCCGCCTGCCCAGACCTTGGACACAGACATTTTTCCACGGGGCCGCCCAGAGGATTCAGGGGGCCTGGGTACAGTGGGGGAGCTGCGGCGCTTGTACTCACTCAGCGGCGGTCCGGGTCTCTGGCAGCATTTCGGCGGTGGGGGGACCCTTCGGTCGCTCCGCATCTTCGGCAGCACTGAAGGGCTCCACGCTGCCGAAATGCCAGCCGAAGACCCGGAGTGCCACCGAGCCAGGGCTCGCGGGGCCCTTGCGGGGCCTGGGTCTGGGGCACTCCCCCCCCCACTCTGGGTGGCCCTGTTTTTTCACGTCAATCCTTGGCCGACCTGCCCTGCTCCCGTCCTGCTGACGCCAGCTCCGAGCCAAGGCCATGGGGGGTTACAGAACATTTCCGTCCTGCGAGGGTGTCCTGGACTCCCTGGGGGAAGGGGGACCCTAGAGGAGACCAGAAGAATGGCCCAGACTAGGTCAGCCCTATGCTCTATCCAGCCTGATGCCCTGTCTGCCGACAGTGGCCAGTGCCAGGAGCTTCAGAGGGAACGAACAGACCCGAGTGATTAGCAAGTGATCCAGCTCCTGGCCTCAGTGCTTAATTTGTGATGAAAAAGGAGCTGGCGCTCAAGCACATTTTTTTTTTACTTTCATAACGGACACAGCAAGCCCCAAGGCACCGGGGCTCTGAATGGCCAGGCCCCGAGGCGCCAGGGCTCTGTACGGCCAGGTCCAGAGGTGCCAGGGCTCTGAACGGCAGAGCCCAGAGGTGTCAGGGCTATGAACTGCCAGGCCCAGAGGTGCTGGGCTCTGAACAGCAAGGCCCAGAGGTGCTGGGGTTCTGGACGGCAGAGCTCAGAGGTGCCGGGGCTCTGGACGGCAGAGCCCAGAGCTGTCAGGGCTATGAACTGCCAGGTCCAGAGGTGTCGGGGCTCTGGACGGCCAGGTCCAGAGGTGCCAGGGCTCTGGACGGCAGAGCCCAGAGCTGTCAGGGCTATGAACTGCCAGGTCCAGAGGTGTCGGGGCTCTGGACGGCCAGGTCCAGAGGTGCCAGGGCTCTGGACGGCAGAGCCCAGAGCTGTCAGGGCTATGAACTGCCAGGTCCAGAGGTGCCGGGGCTCTGAACGGCCAGACCCAGAGGTGCCGGGGCTCTGAACGGCCAGGCCCAGAGGTGCTGGGCTCTGAACAGCAAGGCCCAGAGGTGCTGGGGCTCTGGATGGCAGAGCCAGAGCTGTCGGGGCTATGAAATGCCAGGTCCAGAGGTGCCAGGGCTCTGAACGGCCAGGCCCAGAGGTACTGGGCTCTGGACAGCAGAGCCCAGAGGTGTCGGGGCTCTGAACTGCCAGGCCCAGAGGTGTCGGGGCTCTGAACTGCCAGGCCCAGAGGTGCCAGGGCTCTGAACGGCCAGGTCCAGAGGTGCCAGGGCTCTGAACGGCCAGGTCCAGAGGTGCTGGGCTCTGAACTGCCAGGGCCAGAGGTGCTGGGGCTCTGGACGGCAGAGCCCAGAGGTGTCGGGGCTCTGAACTGCCAGGCCCAGAGGTGTCGGGGCTCTGAACGGCCAGGCCCTGACACAGCTGCCTGTTGTCCAGTCTACACTTCTGGCAGCCAGAGGCCCAGGGACTGAGTGGGGTGCGGGATTGATTTGTGTTGTGGGGGGGATCAGTGTGGTGAGCTCCCCCAGTAAAACCAGAGCGGAAGTCTGGGTGGAACCTCTCCCCCGCCTAAGCTGGGTCATTGGCTGGGACCAAACCTGGGACCTATGGATTCAAAAAGCAGGCGCCTCTGCTAATTAACCCAAAAGACCAGACTCGCAGTAGCTGACTCCTGAGGAGCCATACAAAGTCTGACCACTAGAGGGCAGCAGAGAGACTTGGGGCACCCCCCCCCAGGTAATATTTGACGACTGCTGAAGGGTGGGGGGGCCAGGAAGGATTCCCCCTCCCACCACTGAGAGCATGGGGCTGTGTATGGGCAGGCTGCAGGGAGGCGCCTGGTCCCAGAAGGTAAGAGCAGGTGCTGAGCTGCTGAGGACTGGGGAAGTTGTGACACGGGTGGGGAAGGAGCCCGTGGGGGGAGGGCAGGACACTGCAAACACCTGACATTGTTTGAAGTTTATTATAATTGTTTTAATCTTATTTAATTCCCCCCTTCCCCACTTGAGGTTCATATGATGAGAGGGGCAAAGGGTTAAGGAGACAGTAGGGGGCAGAGGCAGGTTCTTGGAGGGGGGGCAGAAACAGCCCCTCCCAGTATGGGGCAGAAGAATAACAACCCTCCCCCAGTGTGGGGCAAACAGGCTTCCCAAGGGGCAAGTGGTCCCTCTCCAGCAGGGGGCGCTGTGAGCACCCCGGCCCTGTGAAAGGGCCGAGTTCGAATTTCGCCATCCTAGTATTTCCCCTTGGAGCCGAGGACGCCTGACCCCGAGATGGAGCTCCGTGGTGCCTTGCATGGTGATCAGTACCCAATGGGAAGAGCAGGGCCTGGCGCTGCCCTCTGCCAATGGGCTGGCTGCAGGGCTGGCTGGCAGGCCCGACTCTGCGCCCGGGGGGCTGCCGCTTCAAAGGGAAAAAAGAGCTAATAAAGTTTTCTAAACTGTCCTCCTTGTTCTGTTGCCGGAGGGAGCTGGGGGATTTTAATGGGGGCGGGGGGCTGGAGTAGCTCCATGCACCACATCAGCCAGGCCCCCCGACGGTCAGGAGCCACGGCCACCAGGGGACCTGAGCAGCTGGGCATCTCCCAGGGCAGAGCATTGCAGCCCCATGGCCGTGAAACCACCGGCTCCATTAGCCTCTGCGGCCTCGATTCGAGTTCCAGGTCTGCCCCTAGATTACCTACCAGCCCTTGAACTGGTCAGGCCAGCTGGGCCTCAGTTTCCTCAGAGCGGTCCCTCCTTTTGTCCCCCACCCCCCTTGTTTAGCTGGGTAGCTCTTCCGTGCAGGGGCTGTGTCTCTAGAGGTGTATCCTGCGCCGAGGCCATATCACGGGTAGCAGGGCTGGGATTCCTGCCAGTAGTGGGCAGTGTGACGCCCAGGGGTATTCCAGCCAGCTACACACAGTTTCACGCAGTGGGGAGCGAGCCGGAGCACTGGCTCCTGTGTCAGTCCAGCTATTGGGGGTGGATCCTTAGGGTGCCATTGGGGTTCAGATAACCGTGTCAACCAGAGATCTCCACTTGCACTGTCCCCCAAGATTATGCTGAATCCTACAGGGCACAGATTTGACCAGGGTAACTCCCACCTGGATCAGGCACACTCCTGTGGGCAAGATGAGGGTTCAAGTCCTGCCTCTAACACAGACTTCTTGGGTTGCATTGCTTTAATCGTGCTATGCCTCAGTTTCCCCCCAGTCTGCAAAATAGTGGAAAATGACCCTGACCTGACTTGGGGTAGGTTCATTCTGAGGCACTATGAGGATGGGGTGCTACATAAGGGCCAGCCTGGAGCTCCGGGGCCTGCAGGAGCCAGTGCCTGTGGGAGAGTGGGCAACTCCCTCCTCTCCAGCACACGGGCTCCCTCCTCGCCGACACACTGGGGCAAATCACGAGAGCTTTGCATGTGCATCTCTGTAGCAGTACGGCTGGAACCAGACCATCACCCTCATAAAGCAGGGGCCCCTATTGCTCAAGCTATCAGGGACTCTCCCTCAGCTGTTAGCTCTACAGGGACTATGACACACAGTGGTCCAGATCATCACTTCACCAAAACAACAAGGCTACAACTCCATTCTGACAGCACAAACCCCTATGGCTTCGGGGGGGGGGGATTTCTATGAGTTGTACAGGGCCTATGACCCACAGTGGGCACTCAAAGCCTCACCCTTGGCACACCAAGCTCCCTGAGCCCCAGTGACCAGCCCACCAAGGCATCTCCCCAAGGCACAACCTGGGCCACAGAGTGACACCCCCATCACCCTAGCAAAGGTGCCGCTGGTGTATAGATGGATGCAAAGCAGATCCAGGGGGGAGGGTGTGACCCCCCCCCGCCAGGTCAGAGATGGCAGGGTACCACAACCCCACCAGCAGCTTCCCAGAAGTCCAGTGGGTGGCCAGCAGGGGGCGCCCCACTGGATCTATGCAATGCGGCGATCCTCCCCTATGGCATCTTGGGCCCTGTTGCAACGCCAAACGGGAACCAAAGCCCCCTTGGCAGGCTCACAGCTAATCCCGTACCCTGATGGCACAGACACCCCATGGGAAGACAACACTGACGGCAGAGGGACTCTTTGGCAGGTCTGAGCAGCAGCCAGATTTAGCAGAGAAACCTCGATGGGTTGGAGCAGAGCCAGGGCACGGGGGGCACTGGATTATGGGTCAAACAGCTGGCCCAGATTGGCACAAACCAGCCCACGTTGGCTGAGATCTTGCCACCTGCCCACTAGCTTGCAACTGCAAACTGCCTAATACCACCTAGTGATCTGTCCCAGGATATCACAGAAGCCCAAGGGCAGCTGGGCCAATAAAAGATGACAGAGAGCAGGGCCGGAAGCGCAGTTTACATTTTTCACTAGTAACAGATTGTGTGGGGTTTGGTTTGGTTTATTTTAAACCAGAACCTGGAATCCGCTCCCGTCAAAACAAGAGGAGGGAGGGAGGACGGGGCGTATGCATGCGAGTGTGTCTGTCCATCCGTCCACCACAAACATTCATATTTGTGATCATAAAATAAAGTCCCTCTTAACTGTTTGGTTTCTGGTTGTTGGAAACCGTAAAATTTCGCCCCCAAACTCGGTTTTCAGGGGAAAATTTGATTGGTGGAACCGTTAAAAGGAAGAAAAGGAGCAGGGGGAGAGGTGTTTTGATGATGTTTTTGATAAAGATTTTAGAGGCGAAGATTCAGTGAACAGGAGAGAAGTTTAGGTGAAGTGTTGCCACACGGACCAAAAAAAAGAAAAAAGTACTGGTGGCAGAATTCTCCTCTATAGGCCAGACTCCCTTGTCAGACTACATCTCCCATGATGCACCCTGGTCACCCCTTAGAGTGGGAGATGGTGAAGCCTGACTGTAGTGCCTCCTGGGAGTTGTAGTGCAGTTTCCTCACAAACCTCATTCCCTTGTAAGGGCTGGCGTTCGCATGCAGCCCCCAACTCCCCTGTTTTCAGGCTATTGTTGCTGTGGATGTAATAGTCCCACTTCTGCCATTGGCTGGCTGGATAACTTTGGGCAAGTGACCACCCTGCTGTGTGCCTCAGTTTCCCTATTTTACAGATGGGGTTAATAACATGAACATATTTTGTTTTTGTTAAAGCAGTTTGAGCACCACCAATGTAAAACCATAAGACGCCCACGAGAAGAGCAAGGGATTATTACGACTGATTCCAAACCGCCCAAGTTTGGTGGCCTTCCCAGTACGCAGCAAAGGAGGGTTCTCTGGGTGGAGGGTGCTCCCAGAGCGATGGAGGGGTGGAAAGGTATTTGGCCAAGTTACTAACTCCTGTGGCACTCACACCTCGGAGCCCTGGTCACGGGCTAGGAATCTGCTGAGCTGGGGCCACACAACACCCAGAACACAGCTGTGGCTACAGCTACAGCGCAGGGTAATGGAGTCGAAGCCAGTGGCACCCCCAGTATGGCAAATACCCCCCCCCCCCCCCCCCCCCCCCCCCCCCCCCCGCAGTGGCAATCCAGTCCTGATCTTGGTCAGGGTCTGGGCAGCATCTAGCACAATGTAGGGGCCCTGATCTCAGTCAGGGTCTGGGCAGTGCCTGGCACAATGGGCGGGGGGCCCTGATCTTGGTTGGGGTCTGTGTAGTGCCCGGCACAATGGGGCTCTGATCTCGGTCGGGGTCTGGGCAGTGCCTGGCACAATGGGGGGCCCTGATCTTGGTGGGGTCTGGGCAGTGCCCGGCACAATGGGGGGGACCCCACTGTGTTACTGTGGGGTTTGGGACTGTGATTGCCTGATTGCTTGTGTGTCTTGGGCCTGTTTGCACCATTGTTCCCTGCTGACCTTTGATCAGCCTCAACCAGCCTTGTGATCAGCCCTTCCCCTGTGTGCTTAACGAGGGGCAAGAGCTGATATAGGCTAAAGAAGGCTTTAAAAGCCAGAGGCCAAGCGACCAGAGG
>NC_133794.1:3095628-3112365 GCF_003597395.2 Chelonoidis abingdonii
GAAGACTAAGGGGGGATTTGATAGCAACCTTCAACTACTTGAAGGGATGCTCCAAGGAGGAGGGAGCTAGGCTGTTCTCAGTGGTGACGGAGGACAGAACAAGGAGCAATGGTTTGAAGTTGCAGTTGCGGAAGTCGAGGCTGGATATTAGAAAAAACTTTCTGACTAGGAGAGTGGTGAAGTATTGGAATAGGTTACCTAGGGAGGTGGTAGAATCTCCATCCTTAGAGTTATTTAAAATCTGGCTAGACCGCACCCTGGCTGGGATTATTTAGGGAAAATGGTCCTGCCTTTAGCAGGGGGTTGGACTAGATGACCTCATGAGGTCCCTTCCAACCTTTTGATTCTATGATTCTATGACCCCCCCGATCTTAGTCGGGGTCTGTGCAGCACCTCACACAATAGGGGTCCCCAATCTCGATCAGGGTCTTGGGAGTGCCTGGCACAATGTGGGGGCCCTGATCTTGGTTGGGGTCTGGGCAGCGTCTGGCACAATGGGGGCCCTGATCTCGGTCAGGGTCTGGGCAGTGCCTGGCACAGCGGGGACTCTGATCTCGGTCAAGGTCTGGGCAGCGCCTGGCACAATGGGGGCCCTGATCTCGGTTGGGTCTGGGCAGCACCTGGCACAATGGGGGTCCTGATCTTGGTCGGGGTCTGGGCAGCACCTGGCACAATGGGGGTCCTGATCTCGGTCGGGGTCTGGGCAGTGCCCGGCGTGGTGGAGACCCTGCTTTTGTTCATGGCCTTTAGATGCTGTGGTAATATAAAAAATACCCCTCGTCCAGATTTACTTTCCTGCCCCAGGCTTTCAGTGTGTCACATGCTTCTCTCACCAGCTGTGCAATTAGCGCGCCACATCTGGGCTGCAGCACCACAGCTGCAGTTGACAAGTTGATTGACAGTAGGAGCCAGGCCCCACAAGGGCCTCCTGCTTCCGCTGTTGACAGGCTGCTCAGCCCTAGCCAGCCAGAAATAAAAGCTCCCTGCTGAGTGCAGCGGCCTCGTGGGCCAGATCCCCACGTGGTGGAAAGCAGTGTCGCTCCACTCCAGCGAGCGGCGGATCTGGCCCACGCTTCGGCCGACTCCTGTCTGCTTCGACCGGCGCCCAGCTGGCACCAGCAGAGCTGCACCAGGGGGAGCCAGGAGCAGCCGTCGCGTTTGCAGAGCGGCGCTGGCGGGGTGATTTGTCTGGAGGTTTCGCGGCGGCACCATGGACAGGTGGCTGGCAGGCACAAAACCGTGCCAAGTGTACACAGCGCTGGCGTGTCAATATTTCATGCCCCTCCCTCCCCCTTCGCGGCTCATTGTTGCAAACCAGGAGGAGAGGGAAGCACAGCTCCTAAGCACGTGGATTTGTATTGCCGCCGCGGCCAGGTTGATTCCGCAGGAAATTATACCGATGGGTGCTTGGGCCAACGAGCTTTTTCCCCCCCAACTAGGAAAGCGGCCAAGTCGATTCACCGTAAACGATTAGCTGAC
This sequence comes from Chelonoidis abingdonii, assembly GCF_003597395.2. Taxonomy (NCBI): domain Eukaryota; kingdom Metazoa; phylum Chordata; order Testudines; family Testudinidae; genus Chelonoidis; species Chelonoidis abingdonii. Next base: position 3,097,108 of record NC_133794.1, read on the forward strand.
CCCCCAGCTTTGCTGCGTGACAGCACCGTTTGCACGAAGCCGGGGATGTGAGGGGCAAGCTGGTAGGTGGCGAAGTTGATTCTGTTGAGATGAAGGCCCTGTCTTGCAGGAGGCTGGACGATGCACAGACCCCGATCAAGATCAGGGCCACAAAGTGCCAGGCCCTGCCAAGACTCCAACCGAGATCAGGGGCCCCTTGTGCCAGGCGCTGCATAGCTCCCTAGGAGAGGACCGTCCCTGCCACAAAGTGTTTACAGTCGCACTAGTTGAAATGTTTGGGCTGAAATGTTTTTTCAAGAGAAAAATGCAGCTTCAGTGACCCCCAAAACCTTTCTCTCAAACATGCTGCTTCTCGATGGCTGTTCGTGTAAGAAAAATGTCAGAAAATGTTGCAAGGTTCCACCGTTTTGTTCCGTTATTTCCTTCCATTTTATTTTCTTTAAATATAAAAACAAAACCCTCACTTGTAATCTAAGCAAAGCATTCTGTTCAAGCCAAAATAATCCCCCCCCCCCAACTTTTCCCTTTGCTGAGACTTTTGAAAAGATTCTGCAATTTTGAGGGGGTTGAGTTTTTCAGAATTGTCAGCGAACCAAAAAAACCGCCACTATCAGCCCAGCTCTCGTTTCCAGCCAAAATAGCCAAGACAAAAGGCAGGGTTATGAGCCTTGGTTTGCAGCAGGGGAAACTGAGGCACAGAGCGGTGGGCATTGAATGCAGGTCTCAGGCCAGGGCTTTTACCACGAGCCCATCCTTCCTGAGGGGCTTCATTTCCCCAACGCTTGCTAAAGGAAAGGTTCGGCTTTGCTTTTCTTCACCCACATCCTTTGCTTCCCCCAGCCATTTGCCATTAGCAAGAAGCACGAAATGCTGCTGGACGCTGGCAAGGTGCCCATCTTTAATTAGCCGTCCCCTAATGACAAATCACCTCATTCATTTAACCCCACCCTTAGCAATAAGTGCAAAGAACTCATTAGCCAGGCACATGGCAGACACAGCCGTTTCCCCCAGGGCCATTAACATCACCGCAAAACTGCAGGCGCTTTGGTAGATTTTCCTCCGATCGCCCCTAGGCCCCACCCTGCAAAAAGAAGATTTGGAAGCAGTTTGTTGGGTGAAACTGACAAGCGAGTGGAAAGAGGGAGTTAAAAGGCATTAGGGTCTGTATTTCGTGTCCCCACATTCACCTGCTTTTGGGGGAGGCGTGGGGAAGACAGCTGGGAAAAGGAACACGGGCGCTATTTGTGCGGTCGCCACCATCCTGAATTATTAAGGACAAACTTTCTCATTTCAAACACATTTTGTCCAGCTGCAGCGAACATCCTTCCATGTAATTCACACGACATCGCACCAGGCCTGTGGCTGCAAATTGGGCCAGACCCTCTGTACAAAGCTGCTGAAGCCCCAGGCTGATGTTTTACGTAATTCTAAGATGTTTCGGGGGGCGACTTTTGCCAGATTTTTAAGAACAAAAAAAGGCCATTTATAGAAAAGGCCGTGATTATGTGGAGCTAGGAACAGCTATGAACTCAGGATCATTCCTTGCTAGCAGGCAAAAGCCCCCACCGATTGATTCAGCAATACATGCCCGTTAGCTAGGCTGGGTTCGTTTTTCATCAGGAAGGGTCGATAAACGGCAATTTCACCACACACCCATAAAGGAGGCAAAACTATTTCTACTGATCATTGACGCTGACAGCCGGGCTAAGTAAGAAACATGCTGCCTGAGAATTCATTAGAGTTTGAGTGAAGGGTAAAATTTTGACGCGTGATGTCGACAGCTTGTGTGTTGACGGCTTTCAAGCTTTCCATGTTGAATCCCAAAGTCGAGGGTCATTGTCCGCTCCCCTCCCCATGTCTGATCCCCCCATATTTTCCCACAACTGGGAAAATTTAAATACATAGAAAAAATGCTTTAAAACCCAGCATTTTGTGAACGGGTGAACGTGTAAATTGGTTCTCAAAAATATGCTTAAAATAAAAATCCCTCGTATCCATCGAAATGATAGAAAAATCAAAGCTGAATTGTGCCAAAGCTAAACTTGGGATTCCTCCAGGTCCTGCAGAGGAGCTGCCTGGCGCTCGAAAACTTGTATCCTTCACCAGCAGCGCTTGGGCCAATAAAAGCCATTACCTCTCCCCTTGTCTCTCATACCCTGAGACAGAGATGCCTCCACCACCACCTAACTATATCATCTAGCCCTTGGAGGGGGCCCGAGACCCTCCTGCGTAGAAATCAGTCAGTCATCAGACCATTCCGTTGTGATTTTCAAAGACATTATTAGTCTTTATTAGGCATATTATGGTAGCGCTCAGAAGCCTGGTCATGGCCCAGTGTGCCAGGCCCTGTACAAACACAGAACAAAAAGCCCATCCCCACCCCAGTCATACCTAAATCCCACTTTGGTCAGGTTTAAATTTCTTTTGGTCTATTTTTTGGGGTGGATGCCACCTTCCAATGTTCACATGCTACATCAATTATAACCCTCCCCCATATACACACACCCCATTACAGAGATCTGACCTCAGGGATTTTAAAGACCAGTGCCAGCATATCTATCTTGGGCTCAAGACAGGGGTAAATGGATGAAGTTTCGTGGCCTCTAATTCACAGCAGGTCAGAGGAGATGAGTAAATGACCCCTTCTGGCCTTGAACTCTGTGCATCTCTCTCTCTTAAATAATTCTGGGAAGGGTGTGGGGGGAAGGCATAGGTCTGGCTAAGAAGAAAAGAGCATTAGGTTAAACAAGACATTTTCCATTGGGCTACAGCTTAGCTGGGAGCGTGGCTAGCTACACGTGACTGGTCAATAGTTTGGCTTTTGCTAAAGGCACTTTTGTTTTTTTTGTAAAAGTAAGACACTAGCCTCTCCTCTGTTTTTAAAGATTGCACACCCCCTGGAAATCTGAATAATACAACCCCCCGTCCCGTGGCCAAAACACTGCACGGCTGGGGCACGAAGCGTGTAAGTGTCGCATTGTGAGCTGAGGGACAGTGCACAGTAGGGTGACCAGATGTCCCGATTCTATAGGGACAGTCCCCATAGTTGGGGTTTTGTCTTAATAGGTGTCTATTACCCCCCACCCCCATCCTGATTTTTCACCCTTGCTGTCTGGTTCCCCCCCAGCCGCGCCCTGATCACCTGCTTCACAGAAAGCTGTGAGATCGGACTCCAGGAGAACCCAGTCGTCGCACAGAAGCTTGCTCCAGTGAGGAGAAGCTAATCGATCGCTGCAGAGGGGCTGAAATGATCTGTGCGGCATAGGACGGGAATGGACTCTGGTACCTTTTCCAGCCAAGACTCGCTGTGTCCCAGCACAGCTGGGACACCAAGGAGCATTTCACATTGCCCGGAATGTGTCTGACTCCTTTTTAAAGGAGCTGAGTCCCGGTACAGTATGGGGCAGCTGATACACAAGAGTCCAGATTCCAGAGGCTGATTTTCAGTTAAGGCCCCTTTAAGGTTGAATAAAGGCGGCAGAGACAGTCCCAGCCAAGAATCCTGCCTCCTCCTCCCCCCGCCCCCACTGTGCAGGGGCAGGGCCTACCCCAGCCAATGGGAAGCTGGTAGAAGGGCACTGAACCTAGTGTGTGGGGGTGTGTGAGAGGAACACATTGCATTATGGGTACTCCATGCTTCAGCAGGGGCTTTTGGGAAACAGCGCATGAATTAGAGCAGCCCAGTGGCTGCTCTAGCCGACACCAGGGACTAGGCACGACCCCAGAAGTAGGGGAGCAACTGAGTCTCATGCCCTGGTCCAGGTCCAAGCATAGCCATCCCCTGATGGGGAATCCAGTGATTTTCCTCCCTCGGGGGTTATCCGAGGCCCACCTGCCAGCTACAGCTTTCTGGAAGGTGCCCCATTGGGTGCCTGCACGGCCCCTCCCAAAAACAACAGTACTGGAGTCTTTGGGCCTGATGGGGATATTTAATGCAGGTTGGGGGCAGAGGGCATCACAAAGGGAGTCAGATGTCCTCAAATCCCAGGTAATAGTAATGGGATCTGGGCCCCAGGCCCTGCAAAGCTCTGCCTCAACTTCCCCACAGCGCAGCAGCCCCTCACAGCGTGGGGCGAGCTCTCACGTTACCTGCATTAGATTAGGGTCTCAGTCCCTGCCAAGCCTGGAACCAACACCCCAAGATGGGGGGAAAGTATCTCTACCTGTTGGCCCTTCCTGCCTCACTGGTCCAACTCCCCAGTTCCCTGTACCACTACCCCTCCCCCCATGCACCACTCATGCAAATCAGATTAGAATTGATTTTAACCCCTCACATCCTCGTGTAAATAAATCACCGTTCAAGGCTCAGTGCAATGGGAAATCAGGCCCGGGATCTTTGGTTTTTACAAGAGTCCCAGCCCTGCAGGGATTGGTTCTAACTGATCCGATATATTGAAGGTATTCTGCATTTTCCCCACTCCACGGTCTTGGCTCTCCCCTGGCCCTTTTCTACACTAAGACCCAGATCGCCAGCTGATGTAAACCAGTGTCACGCCATTGGCGGCAGAGGGGCCAGACACCTATTTACACCAGCTGAGGGTCAGTGTGTAAGCGGAGTCTCTCTGGATTTACTCCTCTGCCCTCCCACAAACTAGTGATTTTTGGTGCATCCAGGGTTGGGGTGCTCAACTGGAGGCTGCTTAAAGGGACCCAACTCTCGGGTGCCTTGTGTTGTTATTTTCATGGGAGCATTTGACACTAGTGCAAACAAATGCACCAGGGTGGGGGAGCACAATACGCGCCCCAGGCCATTTACAGGGCGTGTGACTCTATAGGAAACAGGCACTTGGGGTTGAGTTGCTTTGGCAATGCTGCTGTGGTGCCTCATGGGAGTTGTAGTTCAGTGGCCTCAAGCTTCCATTCTCCCCTATGAGCTGGGTTCCTTAGTTGGACTACCTCTCCCATGCTGCACCATGGCCAAGGACTCCCATGATGCAACCCCCCTCTCTGAGCAGAGAGAGTGTGATGCATCATGGGAGATGTAGTCTGACCAAGACCTCCACTCTACAGAAGAGAACAGGAGCACAAGGCACCTGGACTACAACATCCAGGAGGCATTTCAGAATAAGTCGCTCTGATTTTTGGTCGAAGATGTTCAGGACACGAATTTCACTGGGAAAAGCCTGAAATGTTGAATGGAAAATTGAAATGAAAATGGATCTGCCCCCTCCCCAACACCTGTTTTCCTGCATGAGGATCCTGCAGCAAGCCTTGCGCAGGAAACCCCCCTACATCTCCCCCGACACCCCTCCCTGTCCCCTTACAAACACAGAGTGGTTGTCACAGATCTATGCGGGGGTTCGATGCCCCAGCCTTTTGCAAAGCTGCCCCTGGGGCTTGGTTAACAGACACACGCCCAAGAGACTGCGCAGTTGCTGAGGCATCAGAACCCGTTGGATCCGTAGCACCCACGTCAGCGCCATCAAAGTCAATGGAAGTCAGGTCAATTTGCATCAGTGGTGGGGGGCCTGGGCCTGCCCCACCACCTCTGAGGTCCGGTGGATGGGCTCACGTTCCTCATCCCTCATGGTTGCTGGGATGGAAGAACCCTGGACTGGGGATACGGAAAGGGAAAGCGGATCCGTTGCATTGATGTCATCAGCAAATAGAGAAACAGTGGGACACCAGCCCAAGAGATCTGCCTCTCCTTATAACCTCCCATCCTATTTATCTATGACATCAATGTGACCGCTGGGGTGGGGGTGGGGGGCGGAAAGAGAGGAGCGGAGGCGAGTGGAGTCTGTTGTCTAGCAGGAGCAGCTGCTGGACTGCGGGGGCGGAGTCCCGGTCAGAGCCCCGTTCTTGCTGTTGCCGACGAGGGTGGTGTTGGTGTCCAGGCTCTCGTTCATCTTCTCACAGATAATGTCCACCAGGCGCTCAAAGACCTGCTTGACGTTGATGTTGTCCTTGGCGCTGGCTTCGAAGAATTCAAACCCTGCGGGGAGGGGAGGGAAGGAAGGAAGGAGGAGAAAGGAGGGAAAGAGAAAGAACAGAAGGAGGAGAAAAATCTTGTGCTGGTGACTGAAAGTACACACAACGCACAGTCAATCTGTGGAACTCCTTGCCAGAGGATGTTGTGAAGGCCAAGGCTATAACATGGTTCAAAAACGAACTGGAGAAGTTCATGGAGGATAGGTCCATCAATGGCTATTAGCCAGGATGGGCAGGAATGGCGTCTCTAGCCTCTGTTTGCCAGAAGCTGGGAATGGGCAACAGGGGATGAATCACTTGATGATCACCTGTTCTATTCATTCCCTCTGGGGCACCTGGCATCAGAACACCAGGTGGGCTAGATGGACCCTTGCTCTGACTCAATATGGCCATTCTTACAGTGGATCCAGGAGGAGGATTGGAACCCTTAGCCTTTGGCATGAAAACCCCCAGTCCCTTAACACCTGAGCTAATGGAGCAATAACCTGATCCCCCTCTATAACTACCTACAGGTCTCTGGCCTGTGTGATGCAAGATGTCAGACTAGCTGATCACAAGGGTCCTTTCTGGCCTTGGAGTCTAGGACTAGAGAGGCCAGCAGCAGTAGGACTTTTATCTGTTGACGTTGGCCACTAGGGGGCGAGGTGACACAAAAAAAAGGGTTTTAAGTGTGGCGAGATGATAGGGAGAGGCCCCTTCTGTTCGTGGAGAAATTTGTGATTGCAAACAAAACCTTAGCCAAGTGCCTGAGGCCTCAAGCCTCATTTAGGTGCCTACCGACTGCTGATTTTCATGGGAATTTGGTTGTGCCAAATTGTTGCAGTTGGAGGGGAAGAAAACCCAAAACAAAAAACAATCCACCCCCCCAAAAAAAAAACAAAAGAATTTTTTAAAAAATAACACATTTAAGTTTTTTCCTCTCAAAATTTCCTTCAATTGTGTTCTTTAAAATTAAACAAAAGAAGTTAAAAATGCTCCAGTTCAAAACTTCTGCCTCACGTTGAAACGAAATAGTTTTCAACTTGCTGAATGTTTTGAAAAACGTTGACCCCTCCCCACCACCACAAAAGTTCATTCCTGGGGTTTTTGGAATTGCCGACAAATGGAAAAATCAGTTCCAGGTTCTCCAGCCGTTGCAGGGCTGAAGTGGAGGGCACCTACCTAGCTCATCTGCCAGCCGCTTGCCATCCTCCGTGGCCACCACTCGATCGTCCTCCAGGTCACACTTGTTCCCCACCAGGATCACCTGGGCGTTATCCCATGAGTACGTCTTGATCTGGGTCGCCCTATGGAGCAGGGGTGGGAATTGAACTCGGGCCTTGTTTCTAAGCCGTGCCCACCCAGCTGTCAATCACTTTCACCCCACCCCACCCCACCCCGACTCCTCCCTCCCTTATAAAAAAGCACGGTTACAAATCCAATGTGTCTTTTATCGCTGGGGACCCCGCACCACCCCATCTTAAAGCAACATGAGCCCCAAACCAGCCAGGAATTTGCACAACATATAGGCTCTTCCATGGGAGGGACTGAACAAATCCTTCCCCCCGCCCAGACCCTCCCAACTCACAATGTTTACTATCCTTTTGAGGTCAGGACTCCTGGGTTCTATCCCCACCTCTGCGAGGGCTTTGGGGTCTAGTGGTTCGAGCTATGGGGCTGGGAGCGAGGACTCCGAGGTTCTATCTATACCCAGGCTTAGGAGGGGAGAGGGGCCTAATGGGTAGAAAAGATGACTACTTTGGGTGTCTCTGCTACCTTGTGCCTCAGTTTCCCCTTCTGTGAAAGGGAGATCAAAACAACAACAACAACAAATACCAAACCCTGTTTGTAAAGCACTCGGAGATCTTTGGAGGGAAAGTGCATCCGCCAGTGTTCAGCGGCATTAAACACAGTCCCAGGAAGAAATGGCACCCAGTGGGCTTTCCGTGAGTGAAAGCAGCCATCCAAGGGCTCCCCTCCCAGAACAGAACCTTGGAGTCCTGTCTCTCAAGCCCCCTGCTCTAACCACTAGACCCCACCCTCCTTCCAGAGCCAGGGAGAGGACCCAGGACTCCTGGCTTCCACTATATCCCTGGGCTAAACCCCTTCCCTGTTCAGCCTGACCCAAGGCAGCTCAGGGGCTCCGAGCTGCAGCATCAGCCTCGGACAGCCTGACTCCTCCTCCCTAAACCCAGTGACTCGCTGTCAATCTGACTCATGGGTGGCCCCAGCAGATTTGTGCCTCTCCCTGCAGGAGGCTGCAGCTGGGTGCGGGGGTGATGACAAACAGACCCCAGAGAGGGGTGAAGCCAGGAATAAGGAGCAGTGAAAAGGTCGGGGGGGAGGGGGGGGGAAGAGCCCCATCTCTGAGGTCAACCCCGCCTCGGTTTTCCCCATAGTTCAGTGCGGTGACCTGCCTCTTCCATCCCCAACACTGCCCCACCCTCCATAAAAATCCAATGAGTCTTTACAGATGGGCCCCCTCCCCACGACGCCATGTCTTTAAGGAATATGAGCACTGCAACTTTATCAGGAGTTTCCAGTGGAGGCAGGGCCCTTCCCAGGGCAGGAGGGATTGAGGGGGCCATATTCCCTCCCCCACTCACACACACAGTTTGCTTTCTGCAGATGCAGACAGCTCGGCTGCATCAGTTACACGCAGCGCAGCTGCCCCCTCTCAGGCGGACGGGCTCAGGCTCTCAGCAGACTCAGGCAGACGTCACTTTTACTCGGCTCAAGCTTTTCTTCACCACTAGCACCAGTCAGAGAGCTAAATTTTCCCCCACGGAGATCTTGACCTCAATCCCTGTGATCCTCAAGGAGCCAGGGGCCCTAAAGAGGGGCCCCCAGTGCCTGTATCTTCACTCAGCCCTGGACAAGGCTGGCTCTCATGGTACAACGCAAGGGAACACGGGGTCTCTTACCAGTCCTGCAAGGCGTTGAAGGAATCCTGGTTGGCGATGTCGTACATCAAGAGAAAGCCCATAGCTCCTCGGTAATAAGCCGTCGTGATCGTCCGGTATCTCTCCTGCCCTGCGGTGTCCTTTAAACAATCCCGTCCCCCCCAACACACACAAATAAGAGCTGCTTCTTTGCAAGATCCACAGCTGCACAGGGGACGATTTCAACCCGGAGGTAGCACTGCGGGAGGCTTGGGGGTTAATGCTCCCCCTCACTTCCTGCCAGAGACTCCTGCCCCCCCCCGTGCCTCAGTTTTCCCATCTGTAAAACAAGGGATAACCCTTTCTTTGGACTGCAAGCTCCCTGGGGCAGGGCTCATCTCTCCCCAGATGTCCGCAGGGCTGCTTCAGTTAGGGGCCGTGAAGCAGTGCATTGTGGGAGGGTGAGAAATATCAGCTGCTCGCTATCTGCTTGGCCTTGTACGGCACTTATCTACTCTCGGGAGCAGGCGGAGACCAGAGAAGGGCCTGTTACTGTGGAGACCAGAGAGCGCACAGAGGGCCGTGACAGACGGATCTTTTCATTAAAAGGCCTGGATGTGTCAAGCTGGTACCAGGAACTGGGGCTAGTTTCCATGACAGCTCAGATGCACGTAAAACGCACTCTTTGTGTGTGATTAAAAAAAATAAATCTATTAATAAGGGAGCGGAATGGAAATTTGAACGGGCTGCTGTTAAAAATAAAGCACTGGCAAGCTGGACGATCCCCTTTCTGCTGTATGGAGAGAGTGTGAAGCGTGGGGGCTTGTCTGGACAGGGTGGTCAAGGAGGGGACTCGTGGAGGGGTGCGGGATAGGGAAGAGATCTGGTGGGATCCCAGTCAGCCTGCTGCAAAAGGCAGGACTGAAGGGATGCTGGATGGGTATGAAAGGGAGGGGATTGAGGCCCGATCTCGCTGAAGAGTGCTTTGCCGGGTAGCTCCAGCCATACACAAAGGGCTCCTTGCAGGGACCCGGCTTACCCCAGTAAAGCTGCGCGCTCCACCAGAATCGCTCATTCCATCCCACCCAACCAAAATCAACGCGCCCGACAAAAGCAACGTTCGGCTGGTATAACCGCGTCTCCGGTAGGGTTTCTGCTGGGTCAGCCAGACCTCACCCGTCTACAGGGCACTGACTAGCAGAGCTCTGCTGACGGGTGTCTGGAATGGAGAGCCGGCCTTACAGCTGATGGCAGGACGTCGCAGGTTTTAGCCTGTGGAACTCATTGCTAGGTGATGGGATCAGCACTAGGCCTTAAACTAATCTGAGTTAAATAAGTCAAATTTAGAGGATCGGCGCCCTGGGGCAGGGACCGTCTGTTTGCTCTGTGTTCGTGCAGCACCCAGCGCAATGGGGTTCTGGGCCACAGGACTGGGGCTGCTAGGTGCTACCATAATACACCTAATAATGTACAGCGCCCAGCACAATGGGGTTCTGGGCCACAGGACTGGGGCTGCTAGGTGCTACCATAATACACCTAATAATGTACAGCGCCCAGCACAATGGGGTTCTGGGCCACAGGACTGGGGCTGCTAGGTGCTACCATAATACACCTAATAATGAACAGCACCGAGCACAATGGGGTTCGGGGCCATGGCTGGGGCTCCTAGCTGCTACCGTAATACACCTAATAATGTACAGCACCCAGCACAATGGAGTTACAGGCCACACAACTGGGGCTCCTAGGTTCTACCATAATACACCTAACAAATAATCTACAGCACCTACAATAACTGCATCTCAGTCCATGGCTGGGGCTACTAGGGGCTACCGTAATACACCTGATAAATAATGTATCGTGCTTGGCCCATGGCTGGACTCTTAGGCACTACCATAATACACCTAATCATGTACAGCAGCCAGCACAATGGAGTCCTGGGCTATCACTGGGGCTGCTAGGTGCTATCATAATACACCTACTTATTGATCTCTCTTTTTTGGAGGGTCAGGCAGAGTCTGCAGAGAGGCAGAGACACTTCCACAGATCCTTTTGGGAGGTGGCAGGAAGGCATCTGTCCATCCTCATTTCAATGAACCCCTCTCCATCCAGGGGTGTCCCCTTAAAGCAAAGCACAGGCTTAAATACTTATTTATGAGACGGATTGTGATAGTGTCTCAGCGTCGCGGCCCAGGAACCCAAGTGCCAGGTGCTGTACATCCGCAGAACAAACAGATGGACCCTGCCCCAAAGAGCTTCAGATCTAATTAAGCAGGGAAGTGACTCCAGCGGAGCCAAGCCAAAGAGTTAACCACCTCCTACCGTAATGTCGCTCCTACACGTGCCCCTGATCTAAATCACCCATACCTCCTAGCGGTCAAGTCAGTGCCCAGAGAGGGCTTCCACTCGCTAACACTGCTCCTCCGGGTCTCTCCCACCTATTACAGTGGGGCAAGAGGTTGCAGTGGAAAAAAAAAAAACCACATTGGGCCAAATTCCCTGCTGGAGTCTGTGGAGTTACAGCCTGCAAAGATTCAAGCCACAGCACGTGCAGAGACCGCTCAGCCTTACAGAAATCCCCAGAGCAGGGCTCTGTCTGGCCAGGCAGCCTCTCTCCAAAATTGGCATCTTGTGGCAGTGAGTTCCACAGACTAACTGCATTGACAGAGGGTAAATGAGGAGGCAGATATAGTTCAGAGGTGGCATTAGGAGGCTAGTGAAGTTCCCACCATGGAAAAAAATCAGTGGCAATGAGTTCCACAGGCTGAAACAGAATTAAAAAAGGGGGACATATTGGGTCTCTTGGTCCCCAGGCTGGTGGGGGAGACCCCAGAGGATTTGGGGGCGGGGGGAAAAAAATCTTTCAGGTGGAGAGTTTGCATGATGGTGCCCGGCGGCATTTACCGGAGTCAAGGTAACGCCAGCTGCTGCCTGAGCCAAAGCACACGCAGGCCGGTGCCATTACCATGGTGACTGCCAGAGGCCTTCAGGAGCAAAGAGACTCCGACCCCCCATCCCTCCTCGTGAAAGCCAGCGACAGCTGCAGCTGCTGCGTGGGGAGGGAAGGGATGTTTACCCTCAGCACCGGGGGATCCGGCTGCACTTAGGGACTTTGCCACAGCTGCCAGCCATGGAGATAACAGGAAAAGAACGTGCTAATCCAGTCCCGCCAGCTGGGACCGTGGGACAGGGCGGTCGCTGGGGCCTCAGCACGACGTGGGCCTGACCCCCACTCGGCCACAGAGCCAGTGGAGCCAACGGGCCAGATCCCCGGCCACTGTAAAGTGACCTAGTGCCAAGAGAGCAAGGCTGAATCACACCAGCTGGGGGCCAGGGCCAGTGTCACGTTGCATTCAAGAAATAAAAAAACTGTCACTCTCCACAGAATGGATCACAGGGCCATTTTCCTCTAGGGGGCGCTAGTTCTGGGCTAGGCCCAGTGCAGGGGACTGGCTGGCTCAAGGGGGCTGGGAATGGGGCACTGGGCCTTTCCCCTCCAGGGGGCACTGGCTCTGATCCGGCCCCAGGGGAATGGGGGGACTGGCTGGCTCAGGGGGGTGGGGAATGGGGCACAAGGCCCTTCCCCTCTAGGGGGCGCCGGCTCTGATCCAGTCCCGGGGGAATGGGGCACAAGGCCTTTCCCCTTCCAAGGGGTGCTGGCTCTGATCTAACCCTGGGCAGGGGACTGGCTGGCTCAGAGTCGGGAGGTGGGGTCTCTTCCCTGTAGGGCTGCAGCACAGCGCAGAACATCTTCCTCCAACAGAAGAGGAAATGAAGTTTTAAAAAGGAAGCATTGCAGCACTCCAGTGATTATGGTAACAGCCCCTTCCCTGTGTGTGTGTGTGCGGGGGTGGGGGGCGGGGGAGTGTGCCTTTTTCAAGCCCATTTGCTGCACACAAGTTCTGGAAGCCACCAAGTTCTGATCCACTCCCCGTGTGGGGAGCTGTCCCAACACCCCACCATGCAGGGCAGAGCCTCTCCAACTGCCAGGCCTCCAAACCGCCACCCCCTGGGCAGTGGGGGCTCAGGACTGGGGGTTGGCTGCAGGGGGGCTGTACAGAACAGGGTGCTGGGGAAAGGTGTGCGCCCTGCAGGGGGCCAGAAGTCCCAGGAATCTGGGACTGAAGAGTCAGCACCTGGTGAGGACTGAAAGGAAAAGGGCCGTCAACCCTCATGCTTCAGGGCACAGGCCGATCCCCAGCTTGGGGTCAGGAGGAATTCACCTGCAGTATAGTATTGCTCTGCTAGGGGCATCAGGGTGGGATGGACACCTCACTCTCTCTCTCCAGTGTCTGGCGGCGACACCAGAGCATACAAGGTGCTGGATCTCTTCTGGCCTGAGGCCCCTGATCGATAAGCGCGGGGCCACCTGGGCCATGGCTTATCCTCATCAGCTACTATCAGTATTACGGTAACATTGGGCGTACTGGCCATGGCCGAGGACTCCATTGTGCTAGATGCTGTACAAAAACACAGCACAGTCCTGCCCCCAAGAGATAAACTGTCCCGCTGGGATCCCCCGGGCCTCCCTCCCTCCCTGCCAGGGTCCCACTTCCCTCCCCTTCCCGGTGCTCACCCAGATCTGCAGCTTGACCCTTTTCTCATTCCTATAGACCGTCTTGACCTTGAAGTCGATGCCCACGGTGCTGACGAAGGCCGAGGTGAAGGAGTCATCGGCGTAACGGAACAGGAAGGACGTCTTCCCCACGCTGCTGTTCCCGATGATCAACAGCTTGAACATGTAGTCGAAGTTCTGGTCGGCGGCATCTTTCTGGGCCTGCCGGGTGTCGTTGGCGGAGGCCATCTGGGGGGTGGAAACGGGCCATCAGCAAGGCAGAGGGGTGAGGAGTGGGGGTCTAGTGGCTGGGAGCCAGGACTCCTGGGTTCTCTCCTGTCTCTGGGAGGGGAGTGGGGTCTAGTGGTTAGAGTTGGGGGGGGTCTGGGATCCAGGACTCCTAGGTTCTCTCCTGGCTCTGGGAGGGGAGTGGAGTCTAGTGATTAGAGTTGAGGGTGCTGGGAGCCAGGACTCCTGGGTCTCATTCCCAGCTTTGCCAAGGACTTTACTCTGTGACTTTGAACAAGCCATTCTGCCTTGCTTTCCAGCCAGCCACAAGCCTAAGAAAAGCCCCGCGATCATTCCTCCCCCAGGCCAGCTAGGACATGCAGCATTTGTGAGGTTTCCAAAAGAGAGGATGTGACCCCGATTATGGGTGTTTGAGGGGATCCCAGCTCCTCCTCCTTTGGAAAGCCCTTTCTGGGAGCAGCCAATCCCCGGCAATCGGCAGAGATCCCAGCCCAGAAGAGTCATTTACCATCAGTAACACACAGATCATCACTGGATCTTTGGAGGAGTAGATTGTTAAGCCCCTGGGGGTGGGGCCAGTCTCTTTGTTCTGGGGTTGTACAGCACCGGGCGCAACAGGTTCCTGGCCTGTGACCGGAGCTCCTAGGCGCTACCATAATACACCTAATAAATAACAACTGCCAGGTTCTAGTCCCAGCTCAGACCTGCTGAGTGACCTTGGGCAACTCACTTCCCTGTTCTGTGCCTCAGTTTCCCCTCATGCCCATTGTCTCATGTGTCAAGTGCTCTCATGATGCAAATAGGAGCCTCAGCCATGGCCCAGGACAGGTGCTGTACGTTATTTATTAGGTGTATTACGGTAGCACCCAAGGGCCCCAGTGTCTCAGGTCCTGCACAAAGACATAAGAGGCTAATTAGCTCGCTCAGGGATTGCATTCGTGTAGCAACCAGCACAACAGGACCCTGACCTTGCTTGGCGGCTTCTAAGCCCTACTGTAGCTGGATGTGAATGCAGCTCTCCCAAGCTAGTGCCCTAACCACTGAGCCATCCAGCCTCCCATTGCAGCGACCTTGTCCGAGCTCTGGGATAGCCCAGGCCGGTGACTTTCACCCAGCTGCTTGGGGACTTGCTCAGGTGCCTGTTTCCTGTTGCTCCCTGCGTGCCCTTCTCTGGCAGAGACAATCCTTCTGTACTGGGCGGGATGTGTCACACCTGACCGGGGCAGGGTGTGCGTAGGAGGCTGTCTAAGCTCAAACACAGCTGTTTGCTAACTGGGAAGTGGCAGGAACTGTAGCTTTTGCTTCTCACCCCTACTTCAAACCAAACCAAAACCAAAACCTGTTTACCTAGAGGGAGAAGGGAAGAAATCCACGCCCAGAGGCAGAGGGGGGTGGGCTTTAATCGAAGAATAGCAGGCGTGCGGTGAAGGTACTGGGCTGCAGGAGATCTGGGTTCAAATCTTGCTTCTGCCACTGGGTGAAACCAGGGGTGAGTTGCTGGTATTTTTCAGAGCTGGCACAAGTGCCAAGGTGGGGCCAGTTGAATATTATCTGTCACGGAGTCCCCGGGCAATGCTCTGGAACTGCTCCCCACCAAGCCAGTCAGGACTTTGGGGAGCCTCCTCTCCCTTGGAGCAGACTTGTTCAGGGCAAGAAGCTCACACG
>NC_133794.1:3112956-3131785 GCF_003597395.2 Chelonoidis abingdonii
AGCAATCACACACCCTTATTCCACCACCTAGATATTAAGAACTGCCTAGGGGACACTGAGGCACCAACACAGTATTCAGAGCAAACATTAAGAACATTCCCAGTTCGTCACATCATCCACCGAAGCTGTTTTCTCAGGGGAAATTAAGTTTTTCGACTAAATGAAATTTGTCCGGAAAAGCCTCTGCTTCCTGCAGAAAAACTGGATTTTTCCACCGCAAACCAGAAGGCCCGAAGCCCAAGAGACGTCTGTTGGCAAACGCCATCGCAGTGCCTCGGGGAGCTGTAGTGCAGCTGCCTCCTGCCTGCCCCAGTTCCACCCCGGGGGCCCAGCTCATCACTTGGACTACGTCGCCCATGATGCCCCACCGCTGCTCAGTAAGAAGGCTACCAGGCTGCCTCATGGGAGTTGTAATCCTCTGACGACCAGGCAATGGAGTTAGGCTCCCACAGCAGACGTGTGTTCAGCCCCCAGCATGTGCTGGGGGGCCTGATCCCGGAGGTGGCCTGCACGGCCCCTGGTGCATTTTGGGGGCCCGATCCGGGGGGGGCGGTTTTGCACAGCCCCCACGCTCAGTTAGGATCTCTAAGTGCTACTGTAACGCCTGTCGCTGCTAAGGATTCTCATTCGGACGCAGCGCTCTGGTGGTGGGATGCCCCGTGCCTGCCACAGCTTGCAGACAGGGTTGAACGCTGCTGCCAGGTGGGAGACAGCAGGACTGGCTTTGTAAAGGCTCTTGCCAGGGTTCAGTGAGTCACGCTCCCCACCCCCACGCCGGCTGCTTCTTCACCAGGGCTTCCAACCCAACCAGCCCGACCAGTTCGGATCCCTGCGGCTCCGGGCCAGTCAAGCGAAGTAACCGCTGCGGTTCCCCGGCTTGTGCTGACACCCACTGGGCTCTGCTCTCCTAGAGCTGCCACATGGTGCCATGGAGAGGACACCAGGCTGAGGCCCAGGGCAGCTGGGCTCTTCCCAGCTCTGCCAAGGACGTGGGGCAAGGCACTTCCCCTTTTCGTGCCTCAGATTCTCCTCTTGTCCTTCCCTCGTTTAGACAGTGAACTCTTTGGGACAAGGACTGTCTGGCTAAGCGTCTGTGCAGCTCCCAGCACCAGGGGTGCTGATTTTGGTCAGGGTCTATATCGTGCCCAGGACAATAATTGGCCCTTGAAGCTGGGATCTGACTCTCTTCATTTCATATGAAAAAAACCTAGTGAATCCTCCCGAAACGTACAGTCTTCACTCTCCCAGGACAGAGTGAACTGACTGAGAATTCGCAAGCCAATTGGTTAACTAATTTAGGAGCTAGAATTAATCCAAAACTGGGTCCTCAGTGATGTTAACCCCTAGATAACACAGACTCCTCAAAGTTCCCATCCTGGGAGCTTGCAGGCAGGCTGTACCTGAAGCAATTAAGTTGCAATTAAGCAAAGTTGTTAATCATTGCATGTAATAACGCTCATCATAACAGGCTCAGCAGGGCTATTATGACATCAGAGGTAGCTTAACCAATCCTCGCCCTTCTTCCACCGCTAATTTGCATGCCACAGCATCATGGGTTGGAGGGAGATTGGCGGCAAGAGTTCTCATTGGTAGATTACTTGCCCAATCACTGCTGTTTAAGTACTCTGGCTTCACGCTAGTGGGGCATCATGGGATGGTTGTCTCCATCCTGCTGTGCGTGGAGGCAATGCTGCCGGGGGAAACTGAGGCAGGGGGAGCTCTGAGATCATAGAGCCACTGGGACTCATCACCGAGCTCTTTCCATCTGGAGCGGTGAAATATCTCACAGTAGCACTCTCCTCGGGGTTGTGTCGGGGGTGGGAGCTGGCATGGAAGGGTGGAGGGATGCAGGAGGGAGTGAAGGGGTATCGGGTGGATGGACAGGGCAGATGGGCACTAGCATGGAGCAGCCCACAGAGGGGCACGCAGCAGTGCAAGGGAGGGACGGTATTGCTTAGGGGCTGGCAGGCAGCAGTGACTGGCCGGGGTGGCAGTGCCAGGAGCTAGCACACAGCCATCTCGCGCCAAGGCATGGGCACGGCCAGGGCAGATGCAAGCCAGGAATCTTGTGCCGACGGCCAGAGCAAACCAGCCTCGGTGCAGGGCCCTGACTCACAGCCTGGGCTCTCTGCCCTGCCGGGTGGAGACTCTGGGGCAAGGGCAAGAACTAACAGGGAGGGGATTGGGAGTGGGGGGAAACTCAGCCCTAGGAGAGCTGCACAGTCCCTCCCTCCACCCCAGACTGTATCCCCCACCCCCACCCACCCACACACTGTCTCACATCAGGCTGTGAAGCCTCTAAGCCAGCCCCCCAGCTGGTGTAGACCAGCGTTGCACCACCTGAGTCAGCGCAGCTGGGCCCATTTACACCAGCTGGGATCTGGCCCTTTATAAATGTTGATTTTGCAAAGCGAAGGGCTTGTTTATTCATGGCTCGAACAGGAGCCGCTCCCAGCAATTTACAACCAGAGGGAGCCCAGGCAGAGCGAAGACAAACTGCTGGGGCCAGCTTCCCCACTGGCGTAACCTGGCATCAGCCGGTGAACTCCGGGGAAAAGGGCCGATTCCCCTTTAAGGCCCTGCCTGACCGATCCTTGCCCGAAGTACCACCTCTTACGCGTGATCGAGTCACCCGCCGTGTTCTGGCAGCGCTGGCCGGCCTCGGGCCAACGCACCGCTGTGCCGCCCCTTATGCACAGCGCAGATTTTCTGCAACGATCTGCAACGCCACCCCACGATCCTGCTTCCCGTTCACCTCGCACTATGAGGTGTATTATGGTAATAGCAAGGCACTCCCTGCCCCCCAGATAGAGATCAAGGGCCCTATCGGCATGGAGTCAGAGTGAGAAGCAGTCCCTGGGAGGGGGCAGGATCCCTGCACGAACTGCCCCAACGCACCACCCCAGAGGCGGCTGCATCTCCCTACCAGGTGAGGGACCCCTCTGCCACCGCAGAAGGGGTGAGGTGAATGGCAGATGTTTATACAGGGATCCTTCACCTGGCAACGAGATGCAGCCACTTCTGGGGTGAGACACAGGTGCTGCTTCACCCAGATCCCCTGCCCAAAGTGATTCTAGCAGGGGCTTTTCCCTCCCCCTCTGCACAGCCTAGAGGATCCAGACCATGACTGAGAATAGGAGAGAGCAGTTTGAAGGAGTTAAAGAGCCAGGGCCCGGGATGCTGGAGGCAACAGAACATGGCAGGGCAGCTCCAGGGTGGACACAGCGACTGGGAAACGAAACCTAGGTCAGACAAGCTGAAAACCCCAAGAAGCCAACCAACTAAAACCTGGCCCCCAAACCTGGAGAGCTCGGCTATTCTTGGCTAACTGCAGGCTACTACTCCCCTGCAAATGCTGCTGTGTCATCTCTTCCACACAGACACCCAGGGGGCAGCGAGTGCAGAGACACAGCCCAGACAGGAAGGGGCTGGGGGTGATCACAGCTCGAATTAGCCACCAGCCTGCAGGGGCAGGGTTGTCATGACAGCTGGTAGTGAGAGGTTGTCCAAAGAGCTTAGCCATGCCTTGCTGATGATAGACAAGGATCTCACCTGGTGCTGAAATGCAGCTGCCTCTGGGGTGGGGTGTGGCAGCTGTTTATATAGGGATCCCTCACCTAGAGCCACAAGGCAGTCGCCTTGGGGTAGGGCACAGTGGCTGTTTATACAGGGATGGCTCACCCTGCACTGAGACGCAGCTGCCTCTGGGGTGGGGCGCGGCAGCTCTTTAGACAGGGATCCTACACCCAGGACTGAGTGACTGGGTCTGGGGCATGGTGTGGGGCACAGCGACTGTTTATCCAGGGTTCCCTCCCCTGGAGCTGAGATGCAGCAGCCTCTGGGGTGGAGCACAGCGGCGGTTTCGCAACGCAGAGCAACACCGCACAAGAAGTGAGGATACCATATCCAATCAAAGTGCTGTGTGTGGGGGGGGGGAGGCATTTTAAGGGGGCACCAGCAGCTGGAGTTCACAGTGTGGGGGGGGATCCCAGCAAGACCACAGCTCCTGCCTGCTGAGAGGTGAGCCTGACTGGAGGGGAAGGCTGGAGGGACATGTGGCAGAGTCTTCAGGGCAGGACACATTTTAACTCTGGGGGAGCCTATCCAGCCCCCAATGGATTCTCATCCCCCATCCCTTCAACTTCCTCCCCTATGGATTTTCAGGGGGCTCCAGGGGCCCCCCACTCTGGGAAGCAGGCACTTGCAAGGCACCTGACATTTGCGGATCAGTCCAGACCAATGCTCGTTGCATCCAGGGGGCGATTATCCCCCCCATCAGCTCAGCTCCCCGCTGTGGAGACACGCCAGAGACTAGAACCGGCCCTGGGCCACAAAACCTACAAGAACCTCCCAGCTCAGGGGAGTCCTGGGGGATTTAGGCTCTGACACAGACCCTCTTTAGCATCCATTATGCTGTTGCCACCGAGGAAATACTCGGCCCGTTTTCTAGCCAGACACACAGCACCAGGGAGAGAAGGCCTCAGACGTACACTCCTTGCAGCATCTCAGTGACTAGACAGCAAGTGTGAAAAATTGGGATGGGGGTTGGGGTGATAGGATCATATATAAGAAAAAGGCCCCAAAATCAGGACATCAGGTCACCCTGTCTCAGGATCTTAGCTCCCTGCGTAGTGACCCACGATGCTACCCCGAGCGTAGGCATGACTTGCACCTAGGAAGCAGCAGCTACCTGCCCCTGTGACCCCTCCACTGCCCCGGTGCCTCTCTGGGGTTACTGGCTCGTACCCCGGGATTTTGGCTTTCACTGATAGGAACAAGCCCCTTGCCAGCTGTGCTGGGGCGGGGGGGGACCTCAGAAAGGGGAATCCCTCGCAGCGGTGAGTCTGAGAGGAGCGCGCACAGAGGTGCGAAGGGCGCTGCTGGCTCCCATGCCCCCGCGATGGCTGGCTGAAGGCTGCCATCGGTAACGTCCCTCCTGTGAGAACGGGGGCTGGGAGGTGCACAGGGGCAGCATGGCCCAGTAGTTAGCGCACTAGCCTGCCTTGGGAAAGCTGAGGTCACTTCCCTGCTCTGTCACAGACAGCCGGGGTGACCTTGGGCAAGTCACCGCTCTGTGCCTCAGTTTCCCCATCTGGACCATGAGGACAATAGCGCTGCCCTGCCTCACACAGTGGGCTGGAAGGATACATACAGTATAGATTGGGAGGCGCCCAGATACTGCAATGATGGGGGTCAGCTAATCACTTTGACTAGCTAGACTTGTAAGCCACGGTTCATGTTGGTGCCACACAGGGGTGGAGTTTGGGAGGGGGCACCCCTTAATTCCCCCCCCCATCAAAGAACTGAGCCCATGGGCCACGCTGCTCTTCCACCCCATCCTGAACAGATCACGGCCCCAGAGACCCAGTGGGCAACAGGATCGAACCCGGAACCACAGCACCATCCACTGTCGGTGGCAGCTCACGTGGGCAGGACTTAGTTTGTGGGCGGGGCATGGAAGGGCCCCTCCCTCTACTGTGACACCGGTGGAAGTGGGTGCAGGTGCAGACGCCACCCAGTGGTGAGGGCGGTGTGATCTGTGCCCCGGCACCAGGAGGGGCAGGCAGCTACCCCGCCTGGAGAAATCCCCAGCAAGGAAAGGCCTCAATTCTGTGAGAGATTGAAGCTGCCCTGCCAGGCCAATGCCCTGCCCATTATCAACATCCTTTCCCTTCTCCAAATGGCTCCTTTTTCGTGACATGGAATCCCTGCCTCCGCCCCTACGCGTGAATGGTGCACGTGGACTGTGCATTCCCTGGGGCTCTACGCTCCCTTTGCCAGCACTCTGGGCCCTGCCCCTGGTGGCAGCGAGAGCTGCCTCAGGGCTGCTCTACTGCTGCTCCGCCCCCGGGAAGCGGAGAACAGTATAGGGCCTGCTGGCCGTGCCCCCATCGGCCCTTTACTCTGGGAGCAGGGCCGGTGCATGGCCCTTGGGGGGATCAGAGAGACCCCTCCTGCAATGGGGGAATCTCGAGGGAACCCTTAAAAGAGTCTGAGTGTAGAACCAGACCCCATCGTTTTACACTTGCCACAGAGGCCATGGGTGAATGAGAACCCAGACCCACAGATCCACGCTGGTCACCCAGAGAGCCTCAGACCCAATGTGAAATGCCCTGGAGCCACGCAACTGCCCCTGAGGTGTATCCAGGAACCGAGAGTGCCCCTGGCTCGGGGAACCTCCTGAATCAAGCCCCTCCGGTTCCCCTGCTGCTGATCCCTGCCTTCCGGCCAGCCTCCGAGATGTCACCCAGGCTGCTTCCTCATCAATCGAAACCGACTTCCCTGCCACTCAGCCAGGCATCTTCCGAATCAGAACTCGGGGCAGTGCCCCCTGCTCCTCACAGCACCCACTAAGGGCCACGAGTTTCCACAAGCGCTCCGCTGTGGGGGGAATGGCCCCCAGGAACAGATGAGTGATCCCAATTTACGCCCACTGGGATCTAGCCCATTATCATTTCTCTGACAGGAGCACCTGGAAGTCTCAAGGGAGATTGGGGCTGCCCGGACCCCGACCGGGAGGGCCCCCCCGGGCGCTGCCCGGACCGGGACCGGGGGCGGGGGCCGTCGCGCCCTGGACCTTACCCAGGGCCCCACTGTGCCAAGCAGGGGGTTGCTGGCCCCTGACCGGGGCTCTCGGCCACTCCCACCATAAGGGAAACTTCTCTCGCCCGTTCAATGAGCCTGGCGGATCCGGCCAATCACCCCCCCCCGCCAACGCCCAGAGCCCCCGGGAAATCAGCCCCCCAACCGGCTCCTGCCAAGTTACCTTCCAAGGAGAGCGCGGATCTCCCGCTCGCGCGCTGCTGGGGGGCTGGTTCCCCCTCTGCCCCGCCCCGGCTGCTGCACCCGGATCTGCGGCGCTGGGGCCGGAGGAAGGTGTGTCTCTCCCCAGCCCTCAGCAATCGACTTCCCGCATCCGATGGGCCGCCTCCTCGGGCTGATGTGGCCGCACCGGGGGAAGCCTGGCGCAGCCCCCCCGCGATCCGGCGTGACGAGCCGAGTAGGGGCGGGTTTGCAAACAGTTCACCGGCCCCACCTGCGGGCGGGTCGGGGCGCCGCGCACGGCGCTGCAGGGGGACGGAGCCGGTGCACGGGGCTGGATCTCGGGGGGTCCGATCCCCCGGTGTAAATCAGCATCGCTCCATTGGAGTCAATGGGGCCAGATCCCCACCTGGTCTAAATCAGCATCGCTCCATTGGAGTCAATGGGGCCAGATCCCCACCAGGTGTAAATCAGCATCGCTCCATTGGAGTCAATGGGGCCAGATTCCCACCTGATGTAAATCAGCATCGCTCCATTGGAGTGAGGCCTATTTACTCCACCTGAGATCTAGCCCATTGCTACAGTAGCTGCAAAACGCCTGTCAGAGCTGGAGGCTTCCTTCCTGCCCAGCCACAGCGAGGGACAGTTTTTGCTCTGTTAGGTTTGTTTGTTTTAATCTCATTCCCACTTGGGACACCTGGAAATTTCAAAATACCTGGATTTCCAGCCGAAGCTCCTGAGCTTTGATCCTCTTTGGGGAAAAAAAGCCATTTTCCTTCTAAAGAAATTTTTTAAAAAGTTTTGAACCAACTTTTCTCCACCGGCTCTGATGGTTATTGTTATATTCCTGGCATACAAATAAAGAAGTTACACAAAAACATAAAATCTTCTCACAGGGCTGTTGCAAGGTAACATGGCTTTATTTCTCAGCATTCAGAATGACAACACACAAGAACCAAAAAAACCAGAGAGAGACAAAACAGGCTGCTCCCTGCAGCCCAGATAACCCCTTACTCTAAACCAGCTCTCTGCAGACTGATAGCTGCAACCCAGATTTCACACTTCCCTACAGAGCCCCAGTCTGCCAGCAGGACCAGGAAGCCCCCCCCCCCCCCAATTTAAAGTGCTAGCTTACCATTTGAAACCTGTTTCAATACATTGTGGTTATTAGCCTCAGCGAAAGGAGCTCTTGTGTCAACAAGGTGCAATGAAGGGGGAAGAGAGGGTTGCCCTCAGAACAAGCAATGAGGAATTACAAACCCTTGCATCAGAACCGACCTTGCACAATGCAAAGCAGAGTGTGAGCGCAAAGCTAGAATGCAGGGGCTTCATTAGCCATGTAGTTTGCAAGCTGCCCTTTCTCTCCTGGATCTCTCCGGCTCCCAGTCCCTGCAAAACCCTGCAATGACCCACCCTACTCCTAACCTCCTTCCAGCTATTCTAAAGGGCTGGCCAGCTTCCTGCCTATTCCTCAGCTCATCTGGATCCTGGTAGGAGAAATTCTCACCCCAGAGGTAGAACATGCTAATGGATCCAGTCCAGGGGTCCCCGGATGTTCCATGCATTGCATGGCCTGTCTAAGGCCTGGAGGGCTGCTCAGCAGAGATGAGCGGGAGTTTTTCCACAAAAGTTTGTCCCCAATTCAAGTTCACCGCAACTTCTTGCACGAAACTGATGCATTTTCAGGATTGACAAAGTTTGGAGGAAAACAACTCTTTGAAATGGACAAAGCATCCTGTTGGGGCATTTTCCCACCAAGAATTCTAGATTCCTGGTTCAGAACGACAGCTGGATTTCAAAATTGAAGCGTAGCAGAGTACAAAGAAATGAAAACGGTCAACATCAAAGTGCTGTGACACGATCCACGTGAAACTGCTGGATGGGCCCAACGCAATTTTCCATCCCAGCTTCCTTGAAACTTTTGGAGACTTAAACTTTTGGTCCTGATTTGGGATGGGAAAATTATCCGCTGTCGTGAAATTGTTTGCAAGACAGGAAATCTCTTTCCAGCCCAGCTCCTCTGCTCCAACTGACTGGTAGGGACGTCTCTGGGACCAACACCAAATGACGCACAGGCCCCTTTCTAACACCCCCCCCCCACTCGCGCACAACCACACACACACATTTCTTTGGCCTGTGCAGGGGCTCTCCCCAGCTGGTGTGGAACTGGCTTGTGGTGTGGCCAAAGCACACTGAGCTATAGCTGTTGTCAGCTCCTGGGGGTTATGGGAGTGGAAAGCATGAGTTAGAGCAACCCCAAGGCTGCTCTTGCTAAGAATGGGGATCAGATAGGACCCAGCATACGGAGAACAGCAAGGTGGGTCAAAGCTACAGCTGCCTCCAACCACTTCTGGGCATGTCCCAAACACGGGGAGCACTTAGGGGAGAATTAGGTCTCCCAGTCCAATCCCCCCTTCTCTAGCCACTGCCTCCCACTTCCTGGGAGTCCTAGCACCCATGAGCTCTGCACTAACCACCAGACCCCTCCTCTCCTCCCAAAGCCAGGGGTAGAACCCAGGAGATCTGACTGCTGTGTTACTGCTCTGTGCTGCCTCTCGGCAGCAGGGCTGTTTGCCTGGCATGTTTCACCAATGCTTGGCTCACACGCTTGTGTACGTGTACCAGCTGATGGGCCCTCCCCCCTCACCATTGCAGGGAAGGAGGGGAAGGGGCTATGCGTGAGTGAGTTCCTCCTTCGTAACCGTCTTCCCTGGGGTCAGCTGCTGCATCCTGTTTCTGCAGAGGTCTCCAGTGAATTGGAAAGGAGCCGTGGGTTCATGGCCCTGATGGCTTGGGTGAGTCACGTAATTGTGCTGGGCCTCAGTTTCCCCATTTGTGAAACAAGGATGATACTTGCTCTGTCTATTTGTTCTCTAGGGCAGGGACTGTCTCTCATTCTCTCTGTGTGATGGCCCAGTGGGGCCCCAATCTCAGCTGGCACCTGTGCAGTGCCCGGCCCAGCGGGAGCCCTGATCTCAGTCGGGGTCTGTGCCATGCCCTGTTCTCCAGTGTTGCCATCATAAATAGTAATAAGTGTCTGGCCCAAGGTGACTCAGAGACGTTGCTTCAGAGAGAAAGAATGACCCAGTGGTTAGAGGACTCCCCTGGGACTTGGGAGAACTGGGTCCAAGTCCCTGCTCCTCCCCTCACGCCTTGTGTGACCTTGAGCAAGTCACTTAGCTGCTCCATGCCTCAGTTTCCCCATGCGTACAATGGGGATAATCACCCTCAGCCATGCAGAGTTATGCCAGCTGGGGGTCCAGCCCAGAGACCCCTAATGAAGCTGTGCCCATTTACACCAGGCTCTGGCCTCAGTGACCCCTCCCCACAGCACAACCCCCTTTGTACCAGCTGTGGATCGGGCCCCTGCTTTCCGAGCATGCAGCCCCTCCACTGAGGCTGCCAGGGCTGCTTATGGCATGTTCAACCTCTGCAGTGTCTCTTCTCTGGCGCGAGCAGCCAGCCTGCCGGCAGCTCTGCCAGGGAGGATGAGGGATTGCTAAGCCGTCTCTCCGTGCCAGCCCTGCAGTGCAGCAGCTCCCACGCCCTGCCTGCCCGGGCACGGCTCTCCTCGTGCTGCCTGAATGCAGGGTGCTGGAGAACCCAAGGCTCTGGGCTGCCCATGGGCAGGGGCAGAATGAAAGGCCCATCCTCGGATCCAGGCCCCCAGTGGGTGGAAATGGGCATTGCTCCATTGGAGTGCAGGCAGCTATACCACTTGGCCTGACTGGGCGGAGAGTTGCCAGGTTTCGACTGGGTATTCGGACAAGGGGCCCTCCCCAGCCCGGTGAACCTGAGTGAGGGTGGGGGGAAGAGTCTCTCCCCCATTACCAGACCCACCGCTGTGTTTTTAAACAACAAAAGCGAAGAATTCAATCCCTCTGAGAAACACCTCCAAGAAAAATCCTTCCTCTGGGGAACACGGCCTCCCACCTTCAGCACCCGGCCATTCCTCACGGCTCTTTTCCAAGCATCCCTAGGAACCGTGGATTCATATTAAACACCAGCATTTATATTTTCAGGGCTGGGTGCTTCTTTGTAAATGACATGCCTGAGCTCAGCCAGAAACTAGGGTGGATCTTCCCCCTCACCCCTCCACCCTTAAACTTTTAAGCAGCGACCAACCCTCAATGATCACATATAAGGGCGGAAGGAACCGCTGAGCCGCGCCTGGCCTCTTGGATAACTGGATTCCTGATCGTCCCTTCCGGCCATAAAATCCGTCAGGCCTTCCTGGACAGACAAAACCCCAACGGTTTGGCGGCCATAAGCCATCCAATCGGAGCCGGTGCTCCAGGCTGCTGCAACCAAAGCCAGCCTCAGCGGCACCAGGGGGCGCTGCACCTTGAGGGGCAGGGGCAGGGCAGAACAAGGGGTAGGACCCTGCTACTAATCCAGCAATGTGGAATGCAGATGCCCCAGGCCGCCTTCACATGCCCAGTTCTTGAAGATTTCCAGCAGGCCGGGTAATGCTCAGACAACCCCGCGCCACCTCGTGGCCAAATGAGTACTGCCCTTGCCCTCAGCAAGTGCCAAGGCAGCCTGCAGGAGTGGCGGGGAATAGGAGACATTCTTCTCACCAGAATGTTTGCCCCACCAATTGGGCGGGATACACCAACCAAGGGGGTATCATTAAAGACCCCAGAATATTTAAATATGATGTCCCCCCCAAATCCCAGTTCAAGTTACACTTTACCCTCCTCGATCCCCACGCACCAAGGTTCGGTGGCATTGCTGTGTGCCGCCGTGGCACGCTGGCCCCCAGAGGCAGCTGTAGTTCAGGAAAGGCACATCATACAGCTTGCAAGGCTGCTCGCAGGAAGCCGAGAGGTCCAAAGAATTCCGGTTCAGGATCCACCGTCCAGGCCTGGGTTTTTATCATTTGTATTATGGCAATGCCTCAGCACTGCACTCTTGGCCCAGGGCACCCACTGTGCCAGGCGCTGCACATCCACCATGAAAAGAGACAGTTCCTTCCCCAGAGAACTAGTCATCTAAGTAGAACTGGCTGAGGTTTTTTGTTGATATCTCTCTCTGCCCCCCCACCCCCAGGACAAAAAATGGCTAGTTTTGTCAACACACAAATGAACGTTTCCAACAACATTTTGCAGGCGTTTTGCTGAAACCAACTCCAAAAACTGCCAGTGGTTTGGGGTAAAAAAAACCAAACAAACAAACCCAACATTTTAAAACAATTTGTTTTCCCATCAATGGAAAAAAATATATAGAAAAATCCAAAGAAACACAAATTCTTTCCCCCAGTCTAATTCCTCCCCCTCTTAAGAGGAAAAAGCCAAATTCCCAGAGCAGTGTTGGAAAACTTTTAGCCCAGGTCACAAAATAAAAATTGTGCTGCTATTTCTGCCAGTGAGTTTGTAAATACGTCCTTTATTAACGGAAAACTTTAGAACAGAAAAGCGGCTCAGAGAATATGATTCTTTATTTCTATTGCAATAGCATCTGGGAACCCCAGTCATAGCTTATTATCCTTCTGTGCATGGCGCTGTACAGGTGCAAAAGAGCGATTTATTTCCCCCCAAAGAACCCCACTGGAAGGCAACTTTCATTTGGAGTTTTTCCCCTCTGATTGGTACAAACTGAAATAAAAAGCAGGGCAAAGAGCCCACGGAACGTGCTTCTCAATCTCGGCCTGCCAAGGCTCAGGAAGGAAATGGAGCGCAGCGAGAACAGAAATAGACAAGAGGATGCCAGAGCGGAGCGCTCCGGAGAGCCAGCCTAAGCACTGCCAGGAAATCCCGCAGAGATTCTGATAAGGGGCAGTGTTGCCTAGTCGACTGTGACTCAGGAGACCTGGGTTCTATCCCCCGGCTCTGCCACTGCCAGTTGGGTGACCTTGGGCACGTCACATGCCCGCTCTGTGCCTCAGTTTCCCCTTCCATATTTTGCCTGTTTCAACTAAGCTGCTCTCTAGGTGCCATGCCATGGGGGTCCAACACAGCTGCTGCTGCTGCCGCCCTGGAGCTAATAACAATGAACTCTGAGGGAAATGGGTATCCGTCTCCCACGGTGCCCTCTGAAACAGCCCAGTGCGAAAGAGGCCTGGGGACCTCAGCACAGGGCAAATTTCAGTCCCCAGCCGGTTCACTGGCACATGTTAGCAGAAGCAGCTTTTTAGCTGACTCTGAGATTTTATTTTAATTTACAAAAAATAAAGAGATCTAGTTTATCCCCCCTGCTCTGGGGCACTAGACCCCACTCACCTCCCCCAGCTGGGAACAGAACCCAGGAGTCCTGGCTCCCAGCCCCCCCACTGCTCTAACCCACTAGACCCCACTCCCCTCCCAGAGCTGGGAATAGAACCCAGGAGTCCTGGCTCCAAGCCTCCCCACTGCTTTAACCCACTAGATCCCACTCCCCTCCCAGAAGCCCTGCTCCCTACCGTGCCCTCCTCCCCCACCCCCACCCGCTTTAGCCACTAGACCCCGCTCCCCTCCCAGAGCAGGGGAGAGAACCCAGGGAAAAGCACTGCTGAGTCACCAGGTCGGTTGCATCCCCCACCCTGCCCAACACATGAACTTCCAGCTGGTGCCAAACGTGGGATACAGGCTTAGAAAGCGACACCAATCAGACCCCAGTGGGGCATGGATTTCCAAGCCCCTCACTCAATCAAGTCCCACCTAGTGGGTGGCTCCCCGCCCCCGAGAACAATGCCACCGCCCCCTCCCCGCGGGCAGGGCCCCTGCCTACAGGCTGCTGAGGTGCAGCGCCATGCACAGCAGGCTGACTCCGTTGCAGGCGAGGCAGACGAGGTTGCAGAGGGATGACAGCCCATGGCGTTTGAAGAACCTCTGCCGTGCAGCCTGGTACTTGGGGTCCCTCTCCCGCAGCTGCTGGTACGTCTCGCGCCGGGCCGCCAGCCCCACCTCCCCACCCAGGCCATGCTCCCGCTCGATGGCCTGCAACTGGAACATGGCCGCCGTGGTGGCCGGGGACAAGCCCAGGGCATTAACGCTGGCCAGGAGGAGGCAGACAAAGTAGAGCAAGCCCTAGGGGAGGAAAGAGAGAGATGGTTGGGATGGTGGCATGGGACACTGGGCGTCAGGACACCTGTGTTCTGTCCCCAGCTCTGGGAGTCAAATGGGGTCTGGCAGACTGAACGGACAAAGCTGGAGGTAGAACCCAGCCATCCTGACACCCAGCCTCCACTGCTCTAACCACTAGACCACACTCCCCTCCCACAGCCAATGTTATCTAGCAGCTCTGTGTTCTTGGGGAACCAGGGTGCAGTACCCAGCCTGTCTGACTCATGAAAGACTCAACCCCCACCCCCAGCCTCTGCTTAAACCAAAACCCATCAGAAGAAAGACATACAAAGAGCATTGACAAGGCTGTGGGAGACACCCCTAAACCCCTCGGATAAGGGGGACAGGATTAAGGAAACTCCCCTGGCCTCATTTGCATCGAAGATGGGACAAGGAAGCACCTCCATGAGCACACAGAACGGAGAACAGAGATGCCGGGACAAGAATTGCAGGGAACTCTGGGACCAGAAAAGCAGGGACGCACTGCATCATGGGGGATCTCTGCTCCACACCTGCATACCCCCAGCTCAGCACTGATCAGCCCAATTCTAGTAATAAATCCTTTATTGGTATCCAAAATGGTGGAACTCCTTAATTGCATCGTGAGCTCCCTCCAAGGATCACCGCCCAAAGCCAGGAGTGAGCAGCTCCCATGTCTAGCCTGAACAAAGCAATGTTGCTATTCTCCCTTGTTCACACACAAACGAATCTAGTGTTCTCCCTTGACCCGTAGTTGTTTCACTACAAAAACCCCTCCCCATGCTCTGAATGCCTGGGTGTTCTGATGCCTGGATCCAAACTCTGCATCAATTCCACTGGGACTTCATCTCCTCCTGACCGATCACGCTGGGGGCTCTGCCTGTCTCCAGCACGCCGGGCCCTCAGGTACCACCTCGGTCCCCCGATCGATTCAAGCATCACAGAGTGGTGAGACCCCAACTCTGGGTATAACCTTCTGACGCTGACTTGTGCAATCAGTTATAGCAGGGGTGGCTCCGTCCTCTGAGCCTGCAGTGCCCTTGCTCCTCCCCCTCTCCCCCACAGCCTCTTGCACGCCAGGAAACAGCTGAGTGGGAGGTGTGGGGAGGGAGGGGGAGGCAGTGATCGGCAGAGCTGCCCGTGGGTGGGAGGCGCTGGGAGCCGGGGGCAGCGAGGGGAGAGCTGATGGGGGGCTGCTGATCTATCACTGTGGCTCTTTGGTAATTTACATCGGTAAATTCTGGCTCTGTCTCAGGCTCTGGTCGGCCACCCCGAATCATAGTTTTCTCAAGCTGATTTTTATAGTCAAGTGTAAGTTCGATTTAATATTATCACCGTTTTCTTTGCTTGGCTCCTGTCTGGCAATAAATAACTTTCATGATTAAGCTGGTTGCTTCTCTCCCTCTCTCCCCCCCGTGGGCGTTTCTTTGGTTTCCCCATTCGCTCTGCAGCAACGTTTCTCGTACCCAGGCTAAAAGGTCCCTGCAGCGCCCCAAAATCTGGTGGGGTTTCCTCATCCAGCGGGTTGCTACCAGAACAATTGTAACATGAAAGTGGGGATAGAGACGTGCTGAACCTGGGATGTACGAGGGTGGCAGATTGAAAGTGCTGCTCGACCCAGCCTGCTCAGGGTTACTCTGTTCTGGTGCGGTGCCCATGGCATAGGAGAGTGACAGCTTGGAGGTGCTGCTCCGCCCAGCCTGCTGAGGCCAGGGACCAGCTTGGGAGTGCTGATTAAGCCGGTCCGCTCAGACGGCTCTGTTCCCCCAGCCTGGGGGAACCAAGGTCCTGCAGGGTAGCTCCATTGGGAGGGGACTTGCAGCAGGGAGAAGCAGAGCTCCATGTGAGAACACAAGTGACACAAGCAGCACGTTGATAGAATTACAGAACCCTCCCACCCCAGAAGAGTGACCCTAATAAATGACCGTACCCCAAAGTAACGGGAACGCTGGTAACACCAGGAATAGAACCCAGGCGTCCTGGCACTAAGGCCCTGTTGCTCTAAGCACTAGACATCACTCCCCTCCCAGAGCCAGGAATAGAACCCAGGCATAGAACCCAGGCATCCTGACACCAAGCCCCACATTGCTGTAACCACTAGACCCCACTCCCCTCCAAAAGGGAGAGATGCAAAGAGTCCTGGCTCGGAATAGCCTCCCCAACCAACGCACTAGACCCCATTCCACTCCCCTCCCAGAGTCAGCAACAGAACCCAGGCCTCCTGACACCAAGCCCCCCACTGCTCTAACCACTAGACCCCACTCCCCTCCCAGAACCCAGGCGTCATGCACTTTAACCGCTCTCCCATTCCCAGCTAACCCTAGAAGTCACCGATGGCAGAGAGCTGACACGAAGGGGCGCGACCCACCAACCCGGGTGGGGGTCCGGCTCACGAGGGGCCTGGGCTGTGCCTGGCCCCTCGATGGTACCTGCAGGGTCTCCCCAGTGCTCAGCAGCTCTCGGGGGTGGTAGTAGGCGAAGATGGAGAGGTTGAGGAAGGCGCAGGCCACCAGGGTGTAGAAGTAGAAGGGGAAAAGCTTGCTCTGGACGAGGCCAAAGGTGTGTCGGCTCACGCTCCGGATCAGCACAAACCCTAAGCCAAGGAGAGAGGAGGAAATCAAGGCACGCAGAGAGCGTTAGAGCCACGGGGCTGGGAGCCAGGACACCTGGGTTCTACCCCAGCTCTGGGAGGGGAGTGGGGTCTAGTGGTTAGAGCCATGGGGCTGGAAGCCAGGACGCCTGGGTTCTACCCCGGCTCTGGGAGGGGAGTGAGGTCTAGTGGTTAGAGCCATGGGGCTGGAAGCCAGGACGCCTGGGTTCTATCCTGACCCTGGGAAGAGAGTGGGGTCTAGTGGTTAGAGCCATGGGGCTGGAAGCCAGGATGCCTGGGTTCTACCCCGGCTCTGGGAGGGGAGTGGGGTCTCGTGGTTAGAGCAGGGACCCAGGACTCCTGGTTCCAAGAAGGGAGTACGGTCTAATGGTTACGGTAGGGGAGGGGCTGCGTGTCAGACTCCTGGGTTCTATTCCTAGCTCTGAGAGCCAGACGGTCCCTTCCCCGAGACCCAGGCAGCATGTCCCACCTGAGATGAAGGTGACCCATATCTGCATCCCCCAGGCCAGAGACAGGATGAAGAGCTGAGCGACTTTAGCCAGGCTGCTGGGCTCCCCTTCCAGCGGCATCTCTGCTGCGTTTACAGACCTGGAGGCAGAGAGGTGGGGAGACCCCACAATGAGTTCTAGGGGGCAGGAACTCCTTGAACTTGAGACCATGCATAGGTGAGGTATCCTGGGCAGGCCCCGGGCCGAGATCAAGGCCCCTGGGGCTGA
The DNA here is from genome assembly GCF_003597395.2 of Chelonoidis abingdonii. Taxonomy (NCBI): domain Eukaryota; kingdom Metazoa; phylum Chordata; order Testudines; family Testudinidae; genus Chelonoidis; species Chelonoidis abingdonii. Next base: position 3,130,068 of record NC_133794.1, read on the forward strand.
TCCTGGCTGGCACAAAGTGGCCCTGATCTCAGACGCGGCATGGACACAGCAAGAGATGATCCCTCCCCTAAGAGCTCAGTCTAAATAGACCGATAATAAAACAATCCTGAGCTCTTCCCAGCCAGAGATCTCAAAGCACATCACGATTATCCCCATATCCCACATGGGGAAACCAAGGTACAGAGCAGGGAAGTTCCTCGCTCTGCCACTGGTCTGCTGGGAGAATGGAACCCAGTCCCGGGCACTAGCTGCTAGACCACACTCCCCTCCCAGCAAAGTCATCACACCCAATGTAAAGGTGGGGAAACTGAGGCACAGAGCAATTAAACGACTTACAAAACCGACCCGAGAGGGGGGCGAAGATGGCGGAGCAGCCGGGGGCTAGAACAGCAGGGAGTCTGGGCTCAGTCAGCGCTGGTACAGGAGAGCCCCGGGGCTGGCGAGTGGAGATAAGGGTGGGGAGGGGGGCGGGAATGGGCAGAAGCCTGGTGTAGGATCATGGCTCCCACAGCCAATGGCCAGATACAGAAACGCTGCCCCGCCCTGCCCCCTAGAATCGTCGGGGGGAGGAGGGGGGTGTAGCACGACACACAGATGTAGGGACACCCGTCGTGGGGGCCTCAGGACGCCTGGGTTCCCTTCCTGCCTCTGGGCTAAGGTCACTTGGCGAGCCAGCCACACAGCTGGGCAGGGAACCCAGGAGTCCTACCCCCCCCCTCAGGCCAGGGCTGGGAGCAGCGCCCGGGAGCGAGGGGTCGGGAACCGGGAGGTTCCCAGCCTTGCACACGATCGCCGGGGGCAAAGTCCCTGCCCAGCCTCGGGGCCCCACGAGAACCAACCGGGCAAGCCAGGGACCCACGCGAGCCTCCGCCACCCCGCGTGGCTGCTCCCCCGGCCCCACACGTGCCCGTGGCTCTTCCCTTTGCCCCACTCCCGCCTTCCCCGCCCCCCCGCACCCCGCCCCGTGCACAGGCCGGGCCCGAGGGGCGGGCGGGCTCCGATCCCTACCTGCCCCACCCGCCGGCTGCTCCGGCCCGGGCTCAGCTGTTCCGTCGCTCTGGTCACGCCCCCTGCCCTCAAGGCTCCACCCCCTTCCTGGCTCCTGCCCAATCAGCTCGCAAGGGGAGCTCCAGGCCAATAGGGACTGAGGGCGGGGTGAGGTCACGCAGGGGGTGGGGCTAGAAAGCCACGCCCCTTGGCCTTTGTGATTGTTTTTGTTACGTGGGGGTGTGGCGGCCTGGATGGGTCAAACCCCGCCCCTTGCCCCCCCCCGCGCTTTGGGGTCCACGTGGGCCCCTGGCAGCGGGGCAGAGACCCGGCAGCGATGGATGCGCTCAAGGGGCAGGTCCTGACCACCAAGGTACCAGGGCAGCTGGGCTGAGCCCCGACCCAGCTCGTCACCCCAGCCCAGGCGGGCAGCGCCGGCCCTCGCACAGACCCACCGGGCGACCCAGCCTGCCCAGTTCTGGGGGGAACAGGGATCGCTGCGCTGGAGCAGAGCAGGGGCCCATCGACCCTGGTATCCCGCCCCCCGGGGGAGCATCAACCCTGGTATCCCGCCCCCTGGGGACCCATCAACCCTGGCATCCCGCCTCCTGGGGGCCCATCGACCCTGGTATCCCGCCCCCTGGGGGCCCATCAACCCTGGTATCCCAGCCCCTGGGGGCCAATCAACCCTGGTATCCCGCCCCCTGGGGGCCCATCGACCCTGGTATCCC
>NC_133794.1:3133256-3161121 GCF_003597395.2 Chelonoidis abingdonii
CCCATCAACCCTGGTATCCCGCCCCCTGGGGGAGCATCAACCCCAATGTCCCACCCCCTGGGGGCCCATCGACCCTGGTATCCTGCCCACTGGGGAAGCATCAACCCCAATGTCCCACTCACCTGGGGGCACATCAACCCTGGTATTCCACCCCCTGGAGGCGCATCAACCTTGGTATCCTGCCTCCTAGCCCCAGGTCAGACCACGGCCCATTAACCCTGGTATCCCACCCACCAGGGACACATCAACCCTGGTATCCCGCCCCCTGGGGGAGCATCAACCCCAATGTCCCACCCCCTGGGGGAGCATCAACCCTGATATCCCACCCCCTGGGGGCCCATCAACCCTGGTATCCTGCCTCCTAGCCCCAGGTCAAACCAGGGGCCCATCAACCCTGGTATCCTGCCCACTGGGGGAGCATCAACCCCAATGTCCCACCCCCTGGGGGCCCATCGACCCTGGTATCCTGCCCACTGGGAGAGCATCAACCCCAATGTCCCACCCCGTGGGGGCCCATCGACCCTGGTATCCTGCCCACTGGGGGAGCATCAACCCCAATGTCCCACCCCCTGGGGGCCCATCGACCTTGGTATCTCTCCTCCTGGGGGAGCATCAACCCCAATGTTCCACCCCCTGGGGGCCCATCAACCCTGGTATCCTGCCCCCTGGGAGAGCATCAACCCCAATGTCCCACCCACCTGGGGGCACATCAACCCTGGTTTCCCACCCACTGGGGGAAGCATCAACCCCAATGTCCCACCCCCTGGGGGCCCATCAACCCTGGTATCCCGCCTCCTAGTCCCAGGTCAAACCAGGACGCATTGACCCTGGTATGCTGCCCACTGGGGGAGCCTCAACCCCAATGTCCCACCCCCTGAGGGCGCATCAACCCTGGTATCCTGCCCACTGGGGGAGCATCAACCCCAATATCCCATCCCCTGGGGGCCCATCAACCCTGGTATCCTGCCTCCTAGCCCCAGGTCAAACCAGGACCCATTGACCCTGGTATCCCACCCACCRGGGGCCCATCAACCCTGGTATCCTACCTGCTGGGGGAGCCTCAACCCTGGTATCCTGCCTCCTAGCCCCAGGTCAGACCAGAGGCCCATCAACCCTGGTATCCTGCCCACTGGGGGAGCATCAACCCCAATGTCCCACCCCCTGGGGGCCCATCGACCCTGGTATCCTGCCCACTGGGAGAGCATCAACCCCAATGTCCCACCCCGTGGGGGCCCATCGACCCTGGTATCCTGCCCACTGGGGGAGCATCAACCCCAATGTCCCACCCCCTGGGGGCCCATCGACCTTGGTATCTCTCCTCCTGGGGGAGCATCAACCCCAATGTTCCACCCCCTGGGGGCCCATCAACCCTGGTATCCTGCCCCCTGGGAGAGCATCAACCCCAATGTCCCACCCACCTGGGGGCACATCAACCCTGGTTTCCCACCCACTGGGGGAAGCATCAACCCCAATGTCCCACCCCCTGGGGGCCCATCAACCCTGGTATCCCGCCTCCTAGTCCCAGGTCAAACCAGGACGCATTGACCCTGGTATGCTGCCCACTGGGGGAGCCTCAACCCCAATGTCCCACCCCCTGAGGGCGCATCAACCCTGGTATCCTGCCCACTGGGGGAGCATCAACCCCAATATCCCATCCCCTGGGGGCCCATCAACCCTGGTATCCTGCCTCCTAGCCCCAGGTCAAACCAGGACCCATTGACCCTGGTATCCCACCCACCAGGGGCCCATCAACCCTGGTATCCTACCTGCTGGGGGAGCCTCAACCCTGGTATCCTGCCTCCTAGCCCCAGGTCAGACCAGAGGCCCATCAACCCTGGTATCCTGCCCACTGGGGGAGCATCAACCCCAATGTCCCACCCCCTGGGGGCCCATCAACCCTGGTATCCTGCCTCCTAGCCCCAGGTCAGACCAGGACCCATTGACCCTGGTATTCCGCTTCCCTGCATATAATGGTGTGTTGATTTTGCAGTGAAGACGTCACTGCAGGGAGGCAGGTTGCAATGCAGCATCCCCTTTCCATTGCCAAGCCGAGTAGATACCCCCCCTTTCCCGGGGGAGGGGTAGACGGGGGTATGTGGGTAGCTGAATTCTCCCCCTTTGTTTCCAGGAGACCACTTTGATCACAGTCTCCAAGGAGGACAAGAATAGGGGCAATGCACCCAGCTGCTACTTATCCAGGGCCAGCAGCAATGCAGGGCTGGTAAGCGACTCCGCGCTGCTTGGAATGGAAAGAGAATCCTGGTCCTTGCCGCTGGAAAGCCCGGAGACCCCATCGTGCTGGGGCTCTGAGTCTGCCTGGCTCCCCAGCACCCCACTCCCTAGTTTGGGGCTCAGACAGAGGGTGATGGCTCTAAACCCTCTTTGCACTGCTCCGTTTTCTGTCTCCAGTGACACCGAGAGCAGCCTCAAGGCTGCTCTAATTCGTGCCCTGCCCAGGGAATGGCCAAGTTCTGGGCATGCCCTCAATCCCGCCTCCCCTTACTCTGCTTTCACACCAACTGGGAGGCCCCTTACCCAGAGAGATAGTCCGGGAGGCCTCTTCCCACCCCCTTTGTGCTCCCAGAGTGGCTATAAAGGGGCCTGAGCGTCAATGAGAATGGGGTCCCTGCTCCCCGCAAAGGACACAGGATTCATCCCGCACACACCTGAGCCACTTCCAGCCTCATCCCCATGGGCTGAGTCCATCACTCAGACCCCTAGACAATCATTCCTAACTCCTGCCCCCCGAGCTCACAGGGGAGAGCGGTGCTGTGGGTACAGGCTGACGGCCCCCTCTGATCCCCTTCCTGCAGAGCCAGCTGGAGACGGAGGCCTTCGAGACAAACGGTGAGAGACGATCCCACCTCCATGATGGGGGTAGGGGGCAGACCTGGCTGATCCTTTGTGGGGACGGGGGTCACTAGACCTGGAGGGCAGTGAGTGGGCGTGGCCAGCCAAGACACACCCCCTCCTCAGCAGGCAGTGGGGTGGGATGCCCTCTGGGGAGGGAGCCTGGCTCCCTGGCCCTGATTGGGGGGTGGTAGGAGGAGCCAGGGTGGACCCCATTAGTGGGCAGATGAGCTGGCTTTGGATTGGCCCCACCTGGGGTCAGGCTGAGGGGCAGTGTCCCAAGCCGGGGGGGGAGGAGGGCACGCCATGGGATTGAGGGGGGACCTGGTCAAGACACTGGTGTTAGGGAGAGCAGCCTTGGGGCTGCTCTAACTTGTGCTTGACCCTGTCCATGGGCCCCTGGGGAGCAGAGAACAACCACAGTGCAGTGTACCCCAATCTGCCCCCTATGCCAGTGCAGAGCCACGGTGGCACAGAGAAGCAGGCTCCACATGTTTTTAAGTCCTTCCTTGGGCTCCAACCCCATGCCAGCTCCGGCTCTACACTCACCCTCAGCCGCCTTTGCTCTGTGGCAGGGATGGTCCAGGCGATGCTCCCAGATTCCCAGAAGATCCTGAAAAATGAGCTGGAGATCATCAAAAGCCAACTCCATGCCCAGGCAAAGGTAACCACAGCAGGGAGAGGGGATTTGTTATGTGCATTACGGTAGCGTCTAGGGTTCCCCACTGGGCTGGGCGCTGCACAGACCTCGACCAGGATCAGGGCCCCATTGGGCCGAGTGCTGCCCAGACACGTAATGAGGGCCAGTCCCTGCTCCAGCTTACAATGTAAACACACAAAAGGTGGGAAGGGAAACTGAAGCACATAGCAGCAAAGCGATTTGCCCAAGGCCACCCAGCAAGTTCAGTCCAGTCACCCAGCCTGGTGCCCCATGCGCTAAACCCCACTGTCTCTCCAGCCTAGCTCCCTTTCCGTCTACACTCAGGGGCCCTGGGAAACAACCAGAGGCAGCGGGGCTGGGTGTCAGGGCTCGGCCCATGAATCCCCTCTGTTGCGTGTCTCTGCGACAGGCCTTCGAAGCCCTGAGCCACTCGGTCTCCCTGCTGGAGCAGGAGAGCAGCCTGCAGCAGCGAAAGATCCAGCAGCTGGAAGGTGAGACACAGTTCAGTCCCCGTCGGAGCCGGATCTCCCAGCAGAGGGCTCTGCAGACCAGGGGATTATCTCCAGTCATTGGATTATGGCGGCTCCATTCTGCTGGGAGCTGCATAGACACCTCCCCAGACCAAGATCGAAGCCTCCATTGTGCCAGCCGCTGCACAGTTCCCTGCCCCCGACCCCTCTGACTGAGAACGGGGCCCTGCCCAGTCATAGGGCAAGCAACAAGGTCCTGCACTGAATATTTCACCATAGAGAGAGAGAAAGGAAAGAGCGTTATCCCCATTGTAGAATGGGGAAACTGAGGCACGGGGCGGCCAGTGACTCACCCAAGGTCACACAGGGAGTCAGTGGCAGAGCTGAGAGTTGAACCTGGATCTCCTGAGTCCCAGCCTGGGGCCTGAACCACCGGCCCAGCCTCCATCATTTCCCAGAAGGGCTGAGGTTGTCAAAGGCACCAAGGGCCCCTGGGCTCCTAATTCCCCTTTAAAACCTCCGCCTAGAATGTTTTCAGTAGCTCCTCCCCCAAATAGCCCCTCTAGCTCCTCCCTTCTCTGTAGCTCCTCCCCCAAATAGCCCCTCTAGCTCCTCCCTTCTCTGTAGCTCCTCCCCCAAATAGCCCCTCCCTCATCAAGAGCCCCTCCTTCCTCTATAGCTCCTCCCTCACCAGTAGGTCCACCCCTCAAATCCACATGGTAATGTTTGAGTGGGTGTAAATCGCCCCCCCCTTCTCCCCACAGAGGAGCTGAGCCGAGGCTGCTGCCCAGCCCAGGGGGAGATGTTCGAGCGGCTGGTGGATGGGAAGATCCTGGAGGTCTGGGCTGCCATGGCCAAGGAGGTGGAAGGGCTGCAGGAGTCTCTGCTGGAGCGCCCCGACCACCGCATGATCCAGCGGGGGGACTCGCTGGAGAACCTGTCCTTGGAGATCCTGGAGAGGTTAGACTGGGCATGGGGGGCTGATACCACAGCAAGGCAGGGGGCTCCCAAATCTGCTGCCCCTGGGATCCCGATACCCCTCCCCTGACTGGATCAGGTCCCTGCACAGTCATAGAGCAAGAGATAGGCCTCGCACTGAAGATTGTACCCTCTAGACAGGCAAAGGAAAGATCATTATCTCTATTGGAGAGATGGGGAAACTGAGGCACGGGGCGGGACAGCGACTTGCCCAAGGTCACACAGGGAGTCAGTGGCAGAGCTGGGAGTTGAACCTGAATCCCCTGAGTCCTAGTCCAGGGCCCAAACTGCCAGCACTTGCCTCTCTCCCAGCAGCCCCGTGCACACATCGCCCACCCGTGCACGGGACAGGAGTGCTGCTTGCACAGTAATAGCCCCTGTGGGGCCAGACATGGCTCAGACACCTGGTGAGAGACAGTCATTGCCCCAAAACTAACGACAAAAGCTGGAAGGGGAAACTGAGGCACGGATGGGTCCCAGCTGCAGGGCTGGGAATAGAACCCAGGCATCCAGAGTCTCAGGCTGGGTGCCAAGTCGCTGGAGCCCACCTGCCCCCCTGTGACATTACCACATTGAGCGTCATGGAGCTTCCAGCCGCAACCTGTGGTGGTGGTTTCAGAGCAGAAAGGGGTGAAATCTTGGCCCCACAAGGCGCCTAATTCCTGTGTGGCCTTTAAAAATCTCCCCCAAGAACATTTTCAATGGGAGCCCCTCCCTCTTCAATAGCTCGTCCCCCAAGTAGCCCCTCCCTTCTCAGTAGCTCCTCCCCCCGGATTGACTGCCCTGGGCTCAGGATATCACCCGAGTGGGTTACCCAGACCATGCAGCTTCTCCAAGCCCCGATGCTGGTGGGGTCCCCTGCTCTGTGGATTTCCCCAGCCTGACCTGGGGCAATGGTGCCAGGAGCCTGTGGCTTTCAGATGACTTTTCTCTTCCTGTAGCAAGAAATTCCTCTGGGAGGAGCTGGAGTCAGTGCAAGGTGAGATGAGGAGGATCCATCAGAAATTGAGTAGGTACCCTGCAGAATATCCCTTTCTTTGCCCCCAGCCCTCAGGTGGCTATGGGTAAAAATCCCCACCCCCGCCCCCCGTGGGTGCATGGCACAGTACGCCCTCCAGAGCACCCTCCAGCTCTGGATCTCCCAGCTGGGTCAGCGTTGGCTTGCTTGTCCGGAGGGGAAACCGAGGCACAGAAGGGACTGGCACAAAAGTTCAGGCAATGAGCCTGTGATAGAGCCGGGGATAGAACCCAGGAGTCCTGGCTCCTCGCCCACCCCCCTTAATCTATTACACCACATTCTCTCAAGGAACCAACCCAGATCTCTGCCTCCCAGGCCCAGTGCCTTAAGCATGGGGTCACCAGTCCTCTCTGCCTTGTAGCCCTGCTGGGAAACAGGTCTGCATCATCAGCCCCATTTTCCAGGTGGTAAAACTGAGGCCCGGAGGCACCGCGCGCTCTGCTGAGGGCCCCACTGCAAGTCGAGGGGCGGGAGCAAGGCTGGGCTCCAGCGATTCCAGGTGTCAGGGCCAGATGTGCCACTAGGAGCATTTGGTTAGCCGTGGAGCCCATGGAGGGTCTGGGTGGGGTGCGGGGAACCCTGAACTGGGGGCTCTGATTTTTCTCTTCCGCAGAGGATCAGGAGGACGATATAACCAAGAACCTCGTCAGCATAAAGAAAATGCACGAGAATCAAGTGAAATGCAGGAAGGTGAGACGTGGGGGAGGGGAGGAAGAGGCAAGGGGGTGGGGCTACATGATGCTCCTCCCCCTTTGTGGTCCATTCACAAACCAGGCACACACTGCTGCCAGGGGAGAGCGCCCACTATGGAGCCCCTCCCTGCAGGACAGCGCCCCCTAGTGCCACAATGGGGCATTGAGGTCAGCCCTGACTGTGAGGGGAGAGCGCCCCCTGCTGAGCCCCCCATGCTGCAGAGCAGATCCTTGTGCCCCAATGGTCTGGTTGGGTGGAACCCTCGTTTGCTAGAACAGCCCCCCTCTCTCCCCAGATCCTGTCGCAGCTGAAGGGCAAAGGGCCGGGTGCAGAGGGGGCCCCGGAGTTCGTGGGCGGAGGCAGAGATGGCAGGCCAGTGAAAGAGGAGCTGAATGATATATGGTAAGGGCGGCCTGGCCGGAGTTTGCTGCTGGGGAAGGGGCTGCGCAGCTCCCGTCCCCCAATCCCTCTCCATGCTGAGCTGTCCTGGAGCCCCCCGTCTGTCCTGTGCACCCCCTTCTCTGGGCTCTCATTGCAGCCACTAGGAGTCAGCACTGACAGCCAAGGGAGAGCACCCCCTACTGAGCCCCCGCTCACAGCACAGCACCCCCCAGTGCCACCCTGGGGCTCTGGGGTCAGCACTGACTGAAAGGGGAGAGCGCCCCCTGCTGAGCCCCCGCCCCACAGCACAGCTCCCCGTAGCGCCACACTGGGGCTCTGGGGTCAGCACTGACTGCAAGGGAGAGCGCCCCCTGCTGAGCCCTTGCCCCACAGCACAGCTCCCCGTAGCGCCACCCTGGGGCTCTGGGGTCAGCACTGACTGTGGGGGGAGAGTACCCCCTGCTGAGCCCCCACCTCACAGCACAGCTCCCCCTAGTGCCACACTGGAGCCAGCACTGACTGCCTGGGAGAGCGCCCCCTGCTGAGCCCCCGCCCCACAGCACAGCGCCCCCTAATGCCACACTGGGGCTCTGGGGTCAGCACTGACTGCAAGGGGAGAGCACCCCCTGCTGAGCCCCCGCCCCACAGCACAGCTCCCCCTAGTACCACCCTGGGGCTCTGGGATCATCAATGACTGTGGGAGGAGAGCGCCCCCTGCTGAGCCCACGCCCCACAGCACAGCGCCCCCTGGGGCCAGTGCTGACTGTCTGGGAGAGCGCCCCCTACTGAGCCCCCTCCCCACAGCACAGCCCCCCCTAGTGCCACACTGGGGCTCTGGCGTCAGCACTGACTGCCAAGGGAGAGCGCTCGCCCTGCCCTCGCCCTGCCCTCGCCCTGCTCCCTGCAGCATAGTGCCCCCTAGCGCTCTCTGCATGGCCTCCCTTTGCCCACTGCTGAGGTGAACGCGCCACCACCCTGCCTGAGCCCAGGTTTGAACCCTGGGCCCTGCGGGGCTACAGGCCAGAGCTAAAGGAGCAGCTCTGTGAGCAGGCAGCAGTAGTAGGTTGTTATGTTCTTTCACACATCAGTCACTAGAAGGCGCTGAAGAGAAGCCCAGGCTGGGCTTGGCTCAGGGGTCCCTGCGTAACTGGGGTATCCCCAAGTCCTTGCAGTCTGTCTGCACCATCACCTCAGCACCCCCTGCCTAGTGGGGGGGGTCTGTTAATGGGGTCTCCCCGTACAGGTCGGCCGTCAACACCCTGCGGAACTCCATGGCGCACTGCAGCCTCCGGGGCGACGGGCAGGCAGCGGTGAGGGTCACAGGTGAGCAGGGGAGGGGGGCTGGGTGTGAGGTGGGGGTCAGGGAGGCTGGGTGTGGGTTCGGGGGCAGAGAGGTGGAGGGGGCTGAGCGTGAGGGGACTGGGGTGAAATGGGAGAGGGGCAGGGAGCTGGGTATGAGATGTGGGGGGCTGGGGATGTCAGTAGGGAGCTTCAGGGAGTGTATGTGTGGGGCTGGGGTAAATCCACATGGCTCCACTAGATTCGAGGGGGGTCAGTTCTCAGCAGCTGGGGGTCTGGCTCCTCTGTGTCGAAGCTCCCTTGGGCAGAGCCCCCTACCCCGAGTGCCCTCCCCCACGACTGAGCACCCCCCACCTCTCTTGCCCCGCCAGGCCATCGGAGCCGTCGGCACCGCATGTCCATCTCAGCCAGTCCACCGGCCCCTGCCGCGGAGCCAGCCCTGCGCCTGTGCCAGGAGGAGAGCAGCTCAGACCACAGCTCCTGCGAGGGCCCCTGCCCCTAGGGGGCGCTGTGCTGGTAAGACCCCTCCCCCCACCCTCCCTGCTGCTGGTCCTGGGCTCTGCTGGGCCAACCGGGGCAAACCCCTCACAGAAACGCACCTGCACAGGGACTTGTGCCTGCTGCCCCCGTGGGATGAGGCCCTGGGCAGCAGAACATGGCTGAGAACCCAGGCGTCCGGCCACCCCGTTCCAGTCTCTACAGACCCTGGCTGAGAACCCAGGCGTCTGGCCACCCCGTTCCGATCTCTGCAGATCCCGGCTGAGAACCCAGGCATCCGGCCACCCCGTTCCAGTCTCTGCAGACCCCGGCTGAGAACCCAGGCGTCCGGCCACCCCGTTCCGATCTCTGCAGACCCCGGCTGAGAACCCAGGCGTCAGGGAGCTGGGTGTTGGGTCGGGGCAGATGAAGTGAGGGCTGAGTTAGGACTGGGTGAAATGTTATGAGAGTTGGCGAGGAGCTTAGTTGAGAGTGGTTGTGGTCATTCTAGTAGGTGAGGTCAGGGAGTGTATGTGGCGGCGGGTAAAGCCACATGGCTCCACTAGCATCGAGGGGTCAAGTTCCAGCGCTGTCTTGGCTTTTGGTCGAAGGCCCTTGGGCGACGTCCCCTACCCGAGTGCCCTCCCCACGACTGCCATCCACCTCACCTCTCTTGCCCTCGCCAGGCATCGAGCCGTCGCACGCATGTCCATCTCAGCCAGTTCACCGGCCCTGCTCGGGCGATGCCAGCCCTGCGCCTGTCCAGGCAGAGGCAGCTCAGACACTCCGATTGGCCCTGCCCCTAGGGGGCAGCTGTTGCTGGTAACGCCACCCCCACCCTCCTTCCCTCTTCGTCGCTCTGTCGCTTGCTGGCTGCAACCGGGGCAATTTATTCCCCTCATTCGATAAACGCACTACAGGATCGTGCCCTGCTGCACTCTCTGGGACTGAGCCCGGGCGCAGAACATGCTGTATACTCTCAGGCTGCCCCGACCCGTTCCTGTCTGCTATAGACTGCGTTGAGAACCCAGGCTGTTGCGCCATGCCTCTTCGATCCTCCAGCTGGAATCGCTAACCCAGTCATTTTCCGGCCACTCCCTCAGGTCTCTGCCAGACCCCGGCTGGACCCAGCGTCCGGTCGCGACCCTCGGTCCGATATCTGCCGAGCCCCGGCTGAAAGCCCAGGCGTCCGGCCATCCCGTCTCTCGTAGCGAGAGCGGGTGGCTGAGAACCCAGGGTCCGCCATCCCTTCTATCTCTCGCAGACCCCGTGCTGGAGACCCATAGGCGTCGGCCCATCCCGTTCCGTTCTCTGAGACCCGGCGTGAGAACCCAGGCGTCCGGCCACCCGTTGCCGATCTCTCTGCAGACCCCGGCTTGCAGAACCCAGGCGTCCGGCCACCACGTTCCGATCCTCTGCAGACCCAGCTGGGAGAAACAGGGTCCGGCCACCCCGTTCCGTCTCTGCGACCCCGGCTGAGAACCCAGGGCATCCGGCCATCCCTCCGATTCTGCAGACCCTGGCTGAGAAACCCAGGGCATTCTGCCATTCAGTTCCATCTCTGGCAGACCCTGGAGCAGCAGAACATGGCTTGAGAACTCAGGGCGTGCCGCCACCCGTTCCATCTCTGCAGGACTCTGGCTGAAACGCAGGCATCGGCCATCCCGGTTCTGAATTCTCTTGCGCCCTGGCTGAGAACACCAGGCGTGCCGGCCACCCGTTTCTGAGTCTCTGAGACCGCCCGGCTGGAAACCCAGGCGTCTGGCCATCCCTGTCGATCTCCTGCAGACCGCGCGGCGCAGAACCAGGCGTCCGGCCATCCCGTTCCAGTTTGCAGAACCTGGCTGACCCAGGCGTCTCGGCATTCCGTGTCCATCTCATGCACACCGGGCAGCAGAAACTGCTGAGAACCAGGGTCCGGCCATCGGTTCCATCTCTGCAGACCCGGCAGCAGAACCATCGGCGTGCAGAACCAGGCGTCCGGCCATCCGTTCATTCTGCGACCCTCGCTGAGAACCCAGGCGTCCGGCCATTCCATTCATCTCTGCAGACGCTGGGCGCCAGAACATGGCCTGAACCCAGGTTGCCGGCTTCCCGTTCCAATCTCTGCAGATCCTGGCTGAGAACCCAGGCATCCGGCCATCCCGTTCCAGTCTCTGCAGACCCCGGCTGAGAACCCAGGTGTCCGGCCATCCCGTTCCAGTCTCTGCAGACCCCGGCTGAGAACCCAGGCGTCCGGCCACCCCGTTCCGATCTCTGCAGATCCCGGCTGAGAACCCAGGCATCCGGCCATCCCGTTCCAGTCTCTGCAGACCCTGGCTGAGAACCCAGGTGTCCGGCCATCCCGTTCCAATCTCTGCAGACCGTGGCTGAGAACCCAGGCGTCTGGCCATCCCGTTCCAATCTCTGCAGACCCCGGCTGAGAACCCAGGCGTCCGGCCACCCCCTTCCAGGGCTGCTGCCCGCCCCTCTGGGTCTCTGCAGCTGAGGGACAGTTGTGCCCTGACAATTAAAGGGCCAGCGTGCTAATTTGCCCTCTGCTCTTTCCCCCAGGCTGAGAGCAGAGAGTGCCTGGGACCTGCCAGGACCCGGCCTATGGACGGGACAGAATTAAACAGCTGCTTGGGAGTGCCTGGGTCTCGGGGCCTTCAGTGGTGCCCGAATCCCTAAGGCCAGATCGGAGGAACTCAGGGGCCCAACCCAGCGGGGATGGTTGCCTGGCCAGATGGTGGATCTCCTGTCCCTGGCGGGCACCATTCACAGCCTCCCTGTGTGATGCTCTGTGGAGGTGGAATCCCCTCCTCTTCTCTCACAGTCCTGGGAGTGGAACCCGGGGTCCTGGCTCCCAGCCCCCCCTGCTCTAACCACTAGACCCCATTCCTCTCAGGGAGCAGGAAACCCAGGAGTCCTCATTCCCAGGCCTTCCTGCTCTAACCACCAGACCACACTTCCCTGCCGAACCAGGGAGAGAACCCAGGCGTCCTGGCCGGGCAGTTTGCTCTGTGTGAAGAAACCCCTGCCCCCCACCCCACCCCTGTACGGAAGGCTCATCCAGTACCATGAACTGGGTGTGGAGAGTTTGTGGCTCTCGGCAGCTGCCGTTCCCTGACCAAAGGATTCAGATGTGAGGGTTGCAGCCACGCTGGGAGAAAGGAGGGTGTGAAAGCCCCTGTATCCGATGCCTCTCCCAGCCCTGCAGCTCTCCTGGCAGCCACTAGGGGCCAGCACTGACTGTGAGGGGACAGTGCCCCCTACTGGGCCTCCACCCTGATCCCTACAGCACAGCGCCCCCTAGTGCCACCCCAGGGCAATGGGGCCAGCACTGACTGCCAGGGAACAGCACCATCTGCTGAGCCCCTACCCTGCTTCCTGCAGCACAGCGCCCCCTAGTGCCACCCTGGGACAATGGGGCCAGGACTGACTATGAGGGACAGCGCCCCCTAGTGCCACCCTGGGACAATGGGGCCAGGACTGACTATGAGGGACGTGAAATGCAGGAATACAGCAGCTGGCAGGGGCGGCTTCAGGCCCCAGCATGTCAAGCGCGTGCTTGGGGCGGCAAGCTGCGGGGGGCGCTCTGCCGGCGCCGCGAGGGCGGCAGGCAGGCTGCCTCTGGCGGTTTGCCTGTGGAGGGTCCGCTGGTCCCGCGGCTTCAGCAGACCTCCCGCAGGCAAGCCACCGAGGGCAACCTGCATGCCGTGCTTGGGGCGGCCCCTGACAGCTGGTACTGTCCACCTTCGCAGACGGGGGGGCCCTTCTGCAGTGAATGAGCAGAGCTGAAGGCGAGACGGGACCGTCAGATCTAGTCTGAGCTCCCGAGTAGAGGGGAACGGACACCCTGCACTTACAGGGCTGGGAGGATAGGAGGGGGAGTGAGGGGAGGTGGTGAGAGGTGGGGGTGGGGGGAAGCTGGCTCCAGGCTGGAAAGGAGGGTCCTGGGGATTCCTACTGTGCCCGTTCCAGCCCCTCTCACCTCCATCCCTGCCCTGCCCTGTGGATCCCAGGCCGGAGAATTGCGTCCACCGGTTCCTAGAGCCAGCTCTGAGCTGGAGCCTCTTTTAGAAAGTTCCCCTGATCTCCAAGTTGTGAGGCTCCACCACCGCCCTGGGTCAGTTCTCGGATGGTTCATTCTCCACCCTCTTAAAAATGGGCATAGTCTGAACGTGTCTCGCTCGGGCTCCCAGCCACTGGATCTCACCGGACCCTTTTCTGCTGGATCCCAGAGCCCGCGAGGATCCGAAATCTCCCCAGGCAGCTGCCTGGAGCCAGGATCGAGTCACCGCTTAACCTTCGCTTGGCTCAGCCAGGGCCACCCAGAGGCCCCGGGTCCTGCAGGGCCCCCACAAGAATATCGTATTCTATAGTAGTGCAACTTTTTTTTATGGAAGGGGCCCCCGAAATTGCTTTGCCCCTGAATCCTCTGGGTGGCCCTGGGCCCAACTTCTGGAGTCTCACGAAGGGAGCGACTCGTTCTCGTAGCTCCTGGGTGAAGCTGGCTCAATGGCCTTTTTGAAAGCCCGCACCCCAGTAACTGGCTCGCCTTAGGGTCCAGGCGCTTCAATGACTCCGTCACTGTTCAAAACCTGCCCGGCTGCCGGGACGAGAGGTCTCTGTGTTTTCCAGGGGGGCTGGGCCGCTTCACCCCAGTGTGTGACCCGTTCCCAGCCCCAGCTGCAGACAGATTTCACCATGCTGCTTTGCAGGCCTCTTGGCTAGTCCCTGGTTATTCGATAGCGATCGCTTGTCTCCCCAGTCCTCCTTTTCCATCTCGTGTCCTGCGATGAGTCTCCTCCCATCATCCCCCCAGGAGTTACTGACTGGAAGCTCCTCCAGAAATGATCCCACAATCCTGGGTATATTCTTGACATTTGAGATGTTACAGCTGCTTCACTGGGGCATTTTCTGCTCTACTGCCTCCGGGCTGGGGCTTTTCCCTCTCGGGGTGGGGTTTATTGGTTCTCACGCTTCCCTTTTGCCATGTGTTCCTAGATCCAAACTAGCCTCTTGCTAATTAGAATTTTTATGTTAGAAGCCCCAGCTGAGATCAGGGCCCTGTTGTGTCAGGTGCTGCATGGACACAAGGAGAGACAGTCCCTGCCCCAGCTGAGATCAGGGCCCCGTTGTGCCGGGCGCTGCACAGACACACAGGGAGAGACAGTCCCTGCCCCAGCTGAGATCAGGGCCCTGTTGCGCCGGGCGCTGCACAGACACAGGGAAAGAAAGTCCCTGCCCCAGCTGAGATCAAGGCCCCGTTGTATAGGGTGCTGCACAGACACACAGTGAGAGACAGTCCCTGCCTCCGCTGAGATCAGGGTCCCCTGGGCCAGGTGCTGCACACAGCTCCAAAGAGCTCACAGTCAAAGGAGACACAGCAGGGATCATTAGCCCCATTGTACAGATGAGGAAACTGAGGCCCGGCAAGTCTGTGGCAAAGTTGAAAATTGGACCCAGGCATTCTGGCCCAGCACCTTGAGCCCAAGGCCATCCTGCTGCACTTGCAAGCCTGCTGAGGCCAAGAAGCCATGGATAAGGAGCTTCCATTTCCCTCCAAGTTGGGGGTCCCACCAGGGCCAGGCCAGTCTGTTGCTAGGAGCGTCTCCTGCCAGCCTGGACCTGCTGTAGGGAGGGAGAGGAGTTGCTCAGCCACTGTGGGGCTGTAGATCTCTCTGAGCAGTGCTGGGGGTCAGGGCAGGTTCCCAGGTATTTGCTCCTCCATGGGGCAGCTGTAGGGGGCGTGAGGGTGGATTTAGCGCTGAACTGGGGGGCACGGGATCCACAGAGAACAGACCTGGGCCATCCAGCTTCTTGGATGCATCCAAGGACCAGCAGATATTCCACAGGAAGCTGTGCTGGGACAGTGCTGTGTTTCACACGCGCACTTGTGAACGGAACCTGCCATGTTTCTCACCAGCGTGCAGAAGTGGAACCCGCAGCATCTTGCACAGGCACATGGGAATGGACGCTCTTGTGTTTTACACGTGGGAATGGAGCAGACTGTTTTGCACAAGCACGTGTGAATGGAGTTGACTGTTTCCCATGAGTGTTCACGTCTCCTTTGCTTTTTCCAACCGGTTCTTCCTTCCCTGGATCCCCGTTATCTCACACCTGCCTGAGAGAAAGCTGCCCTTACTCACGCTTCATGCACTCCCCGGGACACTTTCGGGGCTACCTAAGGGATGCAGGGTGAGTCATGGCTGCCTGCTCACAGCTTGGCTTGTCTGTACCCAGTGGGAGAAACGCCCCAAACGATGAGCTGCTGGCTCCGCAAACCTGACTTTTCCCTCTGCCGGCTCCCTGGTTGAGCACTTGGATCAGAGCAGAGATAATTGTGCCCAGCTCCATGGAGCTAGTTGGCTCCCCTGGGTTTACTTTGGCCTGTGGCACAGGTCCCTCCGGCCTGTCAGTGCACCCCGCTGCGTTATGCTCGAGCGCCCAGTCCCTCACCCGAAATGCACGCGGATGCGCTGCCTCTCTGGAAGCAGCCCCCCGACCCTTCCCCCCGTTCAACACGCACGTAGCTGTGTGCATAGTTGTCACATCATGATGTGAGAATTTCAGTAACTCCGCCAGAGGTTACGGGGCTATTCCAGGGAGTGCAGGGGAAGGGGAGGTCCCGGGATGTGCAGGAGGTCACACTAGATTATCGAGATAGTCCCCTCTGGCTTTAAAGCCTCCGAGTCTAACCCAGGAGTGAGCAAACTTTTTGGCACGAGGGCCAAGTCGCGGTATGGAAATTGTCTGGCAGGCCATGAATGTTCCTGAAATTGGGGGTCACGGTGCGGGAGGGGGCTCTGGGTTGGGGTGCAGGGTGGGATCTGTGGGAGGCTGAGGAAGAGGGGTTTGGGGTTCGGAAGGCAGAGGATCAGGGCTGTGGCAGGGGATTGGGGGACAGGGTGGGCTCGGGTGCAGGCCCCGGGCAGCACTTACCACAAACAGCTCCAAGAAGCATGTCACCCCTGTGGCTCCCGTCCAGGCGGCTCTGCATGCTATCCTATCTGCAGGCACCACCCCTGCAGCTCCCATTGGCTGGGAACTACAGCCAATGGGAGTCCTGGGGGCGGCGCCTGCAGATGGGGCAGCACTCAGAGCCTCTTGGCCACACCTCTGCATACTACATAGGAACCGGAGGTGGGTCATGTCGGCTACTTCCTGGGAGCCGCACGGCACGGGGCAAGCCCCTGACCCTGCTCCCCGGCTGGAGCGGGGCAAACCCTCAACCTCACTCCCCGGCGGGAGCTGAGGGCTGGATGAAACGCTCCAATGGGCTGGATGTGAACTGTGGGCTGTAGTTTGCCCACCCCTGGTCTAAACCCACCAGACGGTTATTTGACCCAGCTTAGGGAAAAGATTCAGACAGAAGCCATGTCATGGACACACAGGCCCCGGGCTCACTCAGCCCCTGGGAGGGACCTTCCATGTGACAGCCCCCAATGAGGGGTGCACTGTCTCCCGGGGGTTTGGTCCTCTGGCCCCGCCACCCCGGGACTTTTCCTCTGAGCTGTCTGCATGCCTGTGTCTCCCGCTCAGGGAGTCCCTCGCTCCCCACCCCCAGAGGGACCAACACCCCCCTGATCTCTAGCCCGCAGTGACTAGCAGCCGGCATAACAGAGGGTTTATTGAACATCTGGACCCGGCACAGGGGTTCTCAGGACCCTGGGCCAAGCAACCCTCAGCCCAGTTCATCTAGGTCTGTCCCACATCCAGGTGGAGTCAGGCTGCCCTCTGTTCCCAGTCCCCACGCCCCCTCCTTCCAGCTGCTCATCCTACAGCCCCTCCTCCCTCCAGACAGGTCTTCTGTCCTTTGTTCCCACCCCAGCTGGGACTGGCTGGTCAGGTCACCTGGGTCCTCCTCAGCCCATTGTCCTCCCATTGGCCACAGCTGATTGGCTCCCAATACGGGGCGAGCCTCCTGGTCACCAGTTGCTGGGGTCCCCAACCTCCAATCCATTATCTGGGGTCCCGGCTGCTAGGTGAGGTCACACCTGGTCCTCTGCACCAGCAAACACCCTCTGCATCAGCAGGTTAAACATGCGGCACCCTGGGGAAACTGAGATACACACAGTGTTTGTGCAAAACTCCGAGAACCCCCAACTTTGTCACAAGCACCACAGTACAAGGCTTGGAAACAAGGTTACGGATAAAAGACAAATGTGAACCGCAGTCTGGCACCTCTAGGAATTGACAAGGGGCCTTCTCTGTCCGATAAGGGTGCACAGGGGGTCCATTCTGAAGCTTTCTCCACAACCACGAGGGTTAGAAACTTCCTTTTTCTTATCAGAGGGGCAGCCTTGTTAGTCTGGATCTGTAAAAGCAGCAAAGAGTCCTGTGGCACCTTATAGACTAACAGACGTTCTGGAGCATGAGTTTTCGTGGGTGAATACCCACTTCATCGGATGCATGTTCATGCTCCAAAACATCTGTTAGTCTATAAGGTGCCACACGACTCTTTGCTGCTTTCTTTTTCTTTCAGACCGAAGTTCTGAAATCATCCCACATCCACTGACTCCAGGACCTGGGGCTTTAAGGAAGCCAACAGTGATCATGAGACTCATGAGCGTTGGCCACACGGGACATCTCACCCAACGGTGAGTCTCCCAGCCGTGGTCCGCACACAAGAGCCGGGATCCTCTTTTCATGAGACCCCCCGTCCCGGCCGAGTGTCATCTCCATAATGGATCCCCATCTCGTCCCTGTCTTGCTCCTATTCTATGGTTCCAGAGCTTTTGTCCCTTTTCATAACCAAGGTGTTTTATTCACTTCGATTGGCTGCACCAGGCACCTAGCTAAGGGTTTGACCTGGAGTCTGGAAAGGCCCAACCCTCTAGAGAGTCAGTGCTAGGCTGGGGTGAAGGATCTCAATTGTTCTCATGCTCTGTGACCTACCCGGCCCAGGTGCCCCGTCTCACCCCTGGCAGCTTGGGAACGTGTTATTCTACACGTTCCAGACCTTTCCGAAGGCCCCGTCCCACAATAACCATGACTACCAGCTCTCAGCTGAGACCACGCTCATGGAAACAGCATGAAGGTCACGCTCACTGGGCAAACACGGACCCTGGGCATAGGCTTGTAACTGGGTCCTGGCCCTCTGTTGCCAATATGGGGCTCTTGGGGGGGGCATGCTCCCCCTGGCACACCTGTGACACGCTCACACAAAAGTGGTCTTGATGGGGCACGAGCATTGTGCAAGACACTGGGTGTGCCCCATTAGAATGATAGGGTACAGCAGGAGGGCTGGGAGGCAGGATTCCCGGGTTCTCTATGGGCTCTGAGAGGGGAGTGAGGGAGTTGGAAGTCAGGACTCCTGGGTTCTATCCCCAGCTCTAGGAGGGAAGTGGGTCGGGCTAGGAGCCAGGATGCCTGGGTTCTATCCCCAGTTCTGGGAGGGGAGTGAGTCTAGTAGTTGGAGTGGGGCGGGGCAGGAGCTAGGACTCTTAGATTCTCTCCCTGGCTCTGGGAGGAGAAAGTTAGAGGGGGGGGGCTGGGAGTCAGGAAGCCTGGGTTTTATCCCCAGCCCTGAGTGGGGTCTAGTGGTTGGAGTGGGGGGCTGAGCGCCAGGACACCTGGGTTCTATCCCCAGTTCTGGCAGCAGAGTGGAGTCTAGTGGTAATGGTAATGGGAGCTGAGAATCAGGTGCCCCAGTGTGTAACTGGAAATGCTCATGGAGTGACAGAGGAGGGGGTGACGGTGGGACTAGAACCCAGGAAAGACGGCTGGGAAGGCACATACTCAGCCTCAGGCCTGGAGAGAACCAGGGTGGGTTTGGCAGGGAGGTTAGCAAAGTGATTCCCTGGCCATGCACCCTCTCAGCTCAGGCAGGGGGGATTTTGCCTGGGGCAGCTGCCCAAAGCCTGGACTGTGGGGTGCAACCTGTGCACAACCAGCCCTCCCCCCAGCCAGAGGGAAGGTCAGCCAGGCTGACTGTGGGCCACAGAAACCCAGGGTCTCTCCTGGCCGGTGGATCCACCACCCACAGCAGCAGTATCAGCCCTCAGTGAATGGGGAGGGGGGGGTAGCCGTGTTAGTCTGTATCCACAAACACAACAAGGAGCCGGTGGCACCTTAAAGACTAGCAGATTTAACAGGGCATGAGCTTTTATGGGTAAAAAAGCCACTTCTTCAGATGCAATGAATGAGAGGGGCTGTTAGCTACTCGCTGGGGATAGAACCCAGGAGTCCTGACTTCCAGACCCCCCCACTCTAACCACTAGACCCCACTTCCCTCCCAGAGCGAGGAGAGAACCCAGGAGTCCTGGCTCCCTGCCCCCCACCATTAGTCTGTTCTCTTCCCAGCTCTAGGAGGGGAGTGGTGTCTAGTGGTTGGAGCAGCCGCAGGGCTCGGGGTCAGGACTCTCTCAGTCACTAGGGAAAAGCCCCCCAGAGGCGGCTCTAGCCCCCCTCGTGTGTGTGGAGTTGGGGGGGCACTTTAAGCCCTGTCCCACCCAAACTGCTCCCCCCAGATTATGAGCGACCCACACACACATTTTTTCAGATCCCCTTAAGCACGGAGGGTGGGGGGGGGCAAAGCAACCCCCAGCGAGCAGAATAAAAAGCAGCGAGACGGGGCGGAGAGGGGGGGGACACGACCCCTTCTTCCCGCCTGGACCCCAACCCCCCCGCGCAGGGGGCACCTGCCTCATGTTAATGACGCCAGCAGATCAGCCCCCCCTCCCCCGCAAAGAGAGAGAGATGGACCACTTTCTCTTCAGACTATGCGAGGATGAAGGAGCGAGCTGTTCTCAGCTACTCGCTGGGCGATCGCACCCAGGAGCCAACAGGACATGAGTCATCTAACCCACTCTACCACTAGACTACCACTCCCGCGAAGACACAGAGGCGAGCAGCCAGCAGCAAACGCCCAGCGAGGGTCTGGGTTCCCTCGCGGATGCGACCCGGGGACCAATCCACATCACAGCGAAGGTACTGGTATTCCCCACCACTCCGGAGAGTACACTGTACAGCGGTACACAGCTCTAGGCTCATGTCGAACAGTGGCATACCGAGGGCTTTGGGGAGTGCCCACGAGCCGCAGAGCGCACTCCGGGGGTCGCGAGACACTCGCAATAAGCTTTCACGCTTAGGTGCCAGAATAATGCACAGCCCCAAGAAAGTTCGTGGCGTGCTAGGCCCATCCCTCTGTGTGGTGAGTGGAGCCGGGCAGCACTTTAAGCCCTGTACCACACCCCAAACTGGGCATAATCCCGAGGGACCCCAGGCCCTGTCTCCCCTAAGGGGCTCCCTGCGCATTGGTCATTGAGTAACCGCAGTCGATCCGCACCCACATCACGCAGTTTGTGCTGAGAATTAGGACCGGGGTGGGGCAAAGCAACCCCCAGGGGGGGTAAGCAGGACGGAGACGGGGCGAGAGGGAGGGGGACGACTTCTTCCCGCCTGGACCCCAACCCCCGCGCAAGGGGACACTGCCTCATGTTAATGAAGCCAAGCAGATCAGCCCCCCTCCCCGCAACAGAGACTCCACACCCGCCTTGCGAGGGCGCGCTGGGACTCGGCATCTGAGAGAAAGCCGATGAGTGGGTACAGGAGACCGGGCGATCGCGCCGATGCGTCGCAGCGCGATGAAGCCGGCCGGCGGCCGCGGAGCAAGGGGGTGTACTGCCGCGAGCACGCGGGGGCCTGCTGCAGGGAGGGTACGACGATGGCTGCTGCCTAGAGAGGGGCCGGTGAGAGGGGCCGGGGGGTCGGCAGGCCAGGCCCGGGACGGGGAGGAGGGTGGACAAAATGCGTGTGTCGGCGGGCTGCAGGAGGAGGAGGGGCTGATAAAAGGGGGGATGATCGGGGGGGCATCTGGTAGGAGGGCGGATAAAGGGGTGTCAAAGGGCTATCTGGCTGGCTAGAGGGGAGGGCGGATAGGATGCGGGGCCTGACTGCCTGGCTAAGAGGGGCAGGGGAGGATAAGGCGGGTGTAGGGGACTAGCTGGCTGGCTAGAGGGGAGGGGCGGGGATAGTGGATTGGTCGGGGCTGGACGGTGGGCTGTAGGGGTGTCGGGCTGGCTGGCTAGAGGGGGAGGGGGCTGGATAAAGGGGAGTGTCGGGGCTGGCTGGCTGGGGAGGAGGGGCCGGAATAAGGGGTGTGCGCGGCTGGCTGGCTGGGGAGGAGGGGCTGGATAAAAGGGGGTGTCGGGGCTGGCGGCTGGGGAGGAGGGGCTGGATAAAAGGGGGTGTCGGGGCTGGCTGGCTGGGGGTGGATAGAGGAGGGTGTCTATGGATGGATAGAGTGACAGACGGGTGTTTGTGGGGCTGGATGGGGGAGGGGTGGGGATATATAAAGGAGGTATATGGAGATGGATGGATCGATAGAGGTGGGTGTATGGAGATGGATAGACAGAGAGGTGTTTGTGGGGCTGGATACATAGAGAGAGGAGGGGGTGGGGCGGTATAAAGGGGGTGTATGGGGCTGGATGGATAGAGGAGGTGTATCTGGATGGATAGAGAGAGGGAGGAGGGTGTGGGGCTGTATAGGGGGGTGGATGGAAGGGGGATGTATGGGGATGGATAAGAGGGGGTGGGGATGTATAAAGGGGGTGTATGGGGATGATTGGATGGATAGAGGTGAGTGTATAGAGATGGATGGGTAGATGGACAGGGTTGTTTGTGGGGCTGGACAGAGGGGGGTGTGTGGGGCTGGATGGATAGAGGAGGTGTATCTGGATGGATAGAGAGAGGGAGGAGGGGGTGGGGCTGTATAAAGGGGTGGATGTATGGGGGGTGTATGGGGATGGATAGAGGGGATGGGGATGTATAAAGGGGGTGTATGGGATGGTTGGATGGATAGAGGTGGGTGTATAGAGATGGATGGGTAGATGGACAGGGGTGTTTGTGGGGCTGGACAGAGGGGGTGTGTGGGGCTGGATGGATAGAGGGGGTGTATCTGGATGGATAGAGAGAGGGAGGAGAATGTGGGGCTGTATAGGCGGGTGGATGGGGGGGATGGATGGGGATGGATAAAGGGGGTGTATGGGATGATTGGATGGATAGAGGTGGGTGTATGGAGATGGATAGGTAGATGGACAGGAGTGTTTGTGGGCTGGATAGAAGGGGGTCTATGAGGCTGGATAGAGCGGGGTGTATGGGGTTGGATGGATAGAGGAGGTGTATCCGGAGGGATAGAGAGAGGGAGGAGGGGGTGGGGCTGTATAAAGGGGTGGATGGATGGGGGGGGATGGGGATGGATAGAGGGGATGGGGATGTATAAAGGGGGTGTATGGGGATGACTGGATGGATAGAGGTGGGTGTATGGAGATGGATGGGTAGATGGACAAGGGTGTTTGTGGGGAGGGATGGATAGAGAGAGGGGGGTGGGGCTGTAGAAAAGGGGGTGTATGGGGCTGGATGGATGGGGATATATATGGATGAGGGGGGATGGATAGAGGTGGGTGTATGGGGCTGGATGGATAGAGGGGGAGGGTGGGGCTGTAGAAAAGGGGGTGTATGGGGCTGGATGGATAGAGGTGGGTGTATGGGGCTGGATGGATAGAGGGGGAGGGTGGGGCTGTAGAAAAGGGGGTGTATGGGGCTGGATGGATAGGGGGTGTATCTGGATGGATGGGGGTGCATCGGGATGGATAGAGAGAGGGGGAGGGTGGGGCTGTATAAAAGGGGGTGTGTGGTATACAGAGATTTATAGCCCCCAGCCGGGACAGTCTTGGCAGCAATCTGTAGCCAGTAACAGGCGCGATCCCTGGGCCCGGGAGCCAGGCTCGGGGGGACTCATCAGAGCGACGCATGTGAACCAGGGCTGGTGGCGGCTGGATCCACCCGTTGGCCCAGCTCAGGCTGGGGTGATGGTGCCATGGCCCCCGGCAGAGCTGTACAGGTTGGGGGCGGATCAGAGCCCGACTCTGTGCAGAAAAGGGGGGGCTTGGCAGGTGTGATGCCAGCTGAGGACCTGGACAGCGGGGCTGGAGTTGGGGGCTGGATCGGTAGCGGGGACCAGTCTGGGGTTATCCATGGGGGCTGGGAAATGCATGTGTGTTTGGGGAGGGGGGCAGAATAATCTCTGTGTATCTCCACCTGCGGCCAGGGCAGCCGAACTGAGGCGTGAAATGGACAGGACTAGTGGGGGACAGGATTAGTATTTGCCCCGGTATCAGCTAGCACACCCCTCCCGGGAAGTGGGGGGTCCTGACCATCTGGAACAGAACTGGGTGGAGTGGGCTGTCAGTTCAGTGTAACTGCAGGGGGGTGGGGGGGGAGTCTGGAATGAAGCAACACCCCTCCCCCATTCCCCAAATGCATGGGGCAGAAAGCAAGAAGGTTGAGCTGAATTCAGATTGTTGGCTGTATTTATGGTAGGGTCTAGCATTCGATCGAGATCAGGGCCCCGACGCGCCAGGCGCTGCACACTGAGATGGTCCCTGCCCCAAGGGGCTTACAAGCTACACAGACACAGAGTAGGAGGGGAAACTGAGGCACACGAGGGGCAGTGAGGTCACACAGCAGGTCAGAGGCAGAACAGGGAACAGAACCCAGGAGTCCTGAGTCCCATTCAGCCCCCCGGAGCGGGTCCCTGCTAATGCTTTGTGCTCACTGGGTGCAGGCGGCTGGGGCCCAGCACTGCCAGGCTGGCTCGGGGAGAGAGAATGAGTCACTGTGGGCTGGGGGTAGATTGTACAGGTCATGCTGCTGCCTCATCCGTGCTCTGTCCTCCTCCGCCAGGACTACTTCCAACCTCCCAGCCAATCAGCACCTCCCAGTGCTGCCCCTTCACCCAGGCAGTGCCCACCTGTCCACCTCTGCCGGGACTACTCCCAGCCACCCCACCAATCAGCACCTCCCAGTGTAGCCCCTTGACCCATGTGCTGTCCTCCTCCGCCAGGACTACTTCCAACGTCCCAGCCAATCAGCACCTGCTAGTGCTGGCCCTTCACCCAGGCGGTGCCCACCTGTCCACCTTCACTGGGACTACTTCCAGCCAGCCCACCAATCAGCACCTCCCAATGCAGCCCCCTCACCCATGTGCTGTCCACCTCCACCAGGACTACTTCCAGCCAGCCCACCAATCAGCACCTCCCAATGCAGCCCCTTCACCCATGTGCTGTGCACCTCTGCCGGGACCTCTTCCAGGCTCTAACCTTTAGTACCTTTACCCAACAGGTGGAGGGATACATAAAATAGACCCATTCCCATTTGCAAACGTTTCTAAGCCAGAGTTTCTAGAAATCGTGGGGGCAGCAGAGAAAGGCTCCTCCCTCGGCCGATCCACACCTGGATCTCGTCACACCCTCGTGGTGGCTTGCGCTTTCCACAGAGAAACTCTGGTGGCACAACCCCTCGAAAGTGTGGCAGGAAGTGTGTCTGGGACCCGCCCCCTCTCGCACTAGTGTGTCTGGGACATGACCCTCTTGCACAAGCACATCTGGGACCTGCCCCCTGTTGCACAATGCACGTGGCTGGAATTCAGTGCCTCTCGCACTGAGAGACAGGATCAGATGGTCCAACTGGTGGCCCGTTTAACAGTGCTCTCCAGCCCCCAAACACATCTGCCCCCCCAGTTCTACAACACGGCGTCCTCCAGACGGCATTCCCTGGTACCTACGGGGCAGTGAGGGGGTGCCGCACGGAGGATGCCGCTTGGTAGCGCCCACGTTTTGGTATGTCGCCCGCAGAGACACCGCCCAGCTGGCACCTGGCCTGCGGCCCTGAATGGGACCCAGAACCTGCCCAGGCCAGGGGCCAGAAGCAATTCTGGCAGAGGTGTTTTCTGTCAGAAAAGGCCATTTTGTCACAATTGAAAGAGATTTTGACAGAAAAATTTGGAAACTGATCAAAATGGAGCCAGTCCTCCTGCTGCTGCGTACGATTTCTTATTCTCTTAAACTTTCACTCTATATTACACTCTATTTGATACATTTCCATTCTGTATTCCATTATCCTCTCATATTATATGATTTATTATTCTGTTACCCTCAATCTTATTACTCTACTATAGACTTAGATTGTTACGTTTGATAGTTATAATCTAAATAGAGAAAATAGAATCGAATATCAAAGTGTAATCGAACCGAAATATAGAAAACATAATCGATTGTATGTTTATATATTTTCTCTCTTTAGACTGTAGTTCTGTGCAAGCGTAAGAGGATCTAACCAGAGAAAAAGACTCGATTACGCTTTGATATTTGATTCTATTTTCTCTGATTAGATTCTATTCTACACTTTCTCATTCGCCGCAGCAGATCTTGGGTTTTGCTGTTTTACATTCCCGGCGGGTGCTGAGATCCATCCTAGCTCGTGTTTTCTGGCCTGTTCGAAGGCATCAAACAGATAGAAACAGAGCGTCTGGCTGCTCCTGACAGTCCGGCGTTTTCCTGGAACTTCCATTCCACCAACGTTCCAAAATATCGATTTGTCTTCCCGCGTCGGGGCCATTTGTCGGACTGTCCCAACGCCCCAAAGGAGCAGGGACAGGAGGTCGAGTGGCAGGATGGTGGCCGGATCAGGAGCCCATGGGGGGGCCTCAGCTGAGGGGCAGGCTGGGGGGCAGAGGGGCAGCAAGATCTCAGCTTGGAAGATGAATCGGGGAGTGGAGGGCAGTTTGCACCATGCAAGATGCTGCTTGGGGGAGGGACCTGGGGTCTCTGTTGGCACCATGTGTGGGCAGAGGGCTGTGTAGGGATGTATTGACCCTGTGGGGATGCACTGACCCCCTCTGCCTTTGGGTCTCCTTTGCCAGGTGCCCCCTCCCCACGGAGGGACCCCCTCTCTCCCACGCCCGGAGTGGGCATCATGGCTGGCAGGAAGCAGGAGCTGAAGAGAAGCGTTTCCATCATCCCCTGCTTTGTGTGTGTGGAGGTAAGGCATTGGGCCTCAGGCTGTGGGGCTGGGTGCCAGGACGCCTGGGTTCCCTCCCTGGCTATGGGAGGGGAGTGGGGTGTAGTGGTGAGAGAAGAGGGGGCTGGAAGCCAGGACTCCTGGGTTCTGTTCCCCACTCAGCTCAGCGAGAGAATCCAAAATTAACCAATGTACCTTAAACAGGGACCCGGCGCTGCGAGCTTCCCTGTGACAGTGTCACGGATCCATAGGCCCAGTGCACTCACAAGGCCTTGGGAGGACCCCCTCAGTGCGTCAGCCCCCTCAGGGTCTCACTGGGGTCAGCCCTTCGGGGACCAAACCTCCAACCCCTCAGTAACCCTGGGTCACGCCGTGAGCTCCCAGCGGCGAGCCCACCTGGAGTGGAGCCCTGGGGGAGCCTTGCACCCCCAAAGGGAGCCCTGCCCCCTGACTTCCTGACTCCGCAGTGATGCCTCTCCCAGCAGGAGGCTTTGTTAGTTTCTGGAACCCAGTGGTGCAAGCCCTGAGTTACCACAGAGAACAGAAAGTTCCAGCCTGGTCCATCTGGGTCATCCATGCGCCGTAGCCGCTGGGTACCAAATGTCTGGGCATTTGGCGTGTTCCTTGTTTTCTGGGAGTCTCCAGAGGCCTGGGGTCCAGGTGTCAGTCACGCCTGGACTTCTGCAAAGAGTAAACAACCTCCCCCCACTCCACCCCCATGCAGCACATAGGGGAAACTGAGGCACACATTGTATTCATACAAAACGTTATGAAAAATTCCCACTTCCTCTGCAGCAGTGCCCAGCCTGGGGAGAGGAGGGGACTCCAGCACTGCAAGTTCCCCACATTAGTGCTCCAGGCCAGGGGAAGGCAGTGCTGCGAGCTTCCCTGCAGCAGTGCCCTACCAGCCCCCCTTCCTCATGCCCGAGCACCAGCCCCTCCTGCCGTGACTCCTCCAGACGTTAGACACAGGGGTTTTGCCTGTGTTAAATGGCAAGTGTGGCGGGAGGTCGTGCTGGGGAAGTGGGGGCTAAATGACGCCCCTCCAGCATCCAGCTCAGGAGCACAAAGCTGGGCCAGAGAGCCAGGGTCACAAGTCAGAGAATGAAATTTACCATCTGTCGCTTCACTTCATAAAACCCTGGCCCTGACCCCTTGAGATCACTGCTAGGGGCTGGGGGGTCCGAGGCAAATCCCCAGCCCCCAGTCCCTTACTTACCAGATCCTTCATCACTTCCTTCCTGTCCCAAACAGCCACCAGGCCCCACCCCAGAGGTGGCTGCATCTCAGCACCGAGCAAGGGATCCCTATATAACCAGCCCCTGCACCCCACCCCAGAGATGGCTGCATCTCACCGCTGGGCAAGGGAGCCTTGGAAAGGCACAGAGTGGTGTGGGGGGGACGGATTTATTTGAGTGCTCCAGCTGGGGGAGGGGCAGGTGGCGGGGGAACCCTGGGGGGAGGAGAGGGGGGGAGCAGGCATCTGCCCCAGTTTGGGAAAGGCAGCCGCCTCTGCCCTCAACCGTGATGTGACGTGGAGCTACAGCAGGCACCGAAGCGTGAACGGGAGTGCACGAGGGAGCTTGCACGGAGCCGGGGCGGGGGAGGGCGGGACAGATGGTTCCTGGGCTCTCCCCTGCTCCCACCCCGCGACTCTGCCCCCTCGCTGCGCTCAGTCCGGGCCAGGGCCGGGGCCGGGCGCTGAGCTGCCATGTTCTATTTCCAGCTGGTGATCATGGCGGGCACGGTGCTGCTGGCGTATCACTTCGAATACACTGACACCTTCCCCGTCCACATCCAGGGCTTCTTCTGCCACGACAGCGCCTACGCCAAGCCCTACCCGGGGCCCGAGGACGCCAGCCGCGCCCCACCCGTCCTGGTCTACGCGCTGGTCACTGCTGTGCCCACGGCCATGGTGAGGGGCACCCGGGCAGGGGCTGCCGGGGGGCGTATGGGAGGGCAGGGTGGTGCCCGGGGGTTCTGGTGGGGCTGGGATCTCAGAGCCACCCCCCCGCCCACCTACCCCTATGGGATTGGGCCCATGAGGGTCTCACCTGGGTTCTGACCCTCCAGACCCCTTGGGCTTTGGGGCAATGTCCCCCCCCCCAAGCAGAGGCTGCTGTCAGGGCACCCACCACCAGCCCCCATGTGCCCCTTTGGGGGCCAGTGACCAAGGGCCCCCCCTCCCACAGGGACCCACTGGCACCTGCAGATCCCACTCTGGATACTGCATAGACTGGCGGGGGGGGG
>NC_133794.1:3164699-3179057 GCF_003597395.2 Chelonoidis abingdonii
CACCATACTGAGAATCGTGCCCAGGATGCAGGATCCGCTCCCAAGAGCCCCCCATTAGTCTTCCCCTCCCCAATACCTGTCCACCTCCAGGGGGCGCCCAGTTACCCTCGGGACCCACTGGATCCCAAACTGGCCCTCTGCTCCAGGTGCTGGGGCATCCTTGGGCGAGGGGGGAGGAGTGAGCGCCTCCTTGTGCAGGGGGAGTCGGGGTTCCCTGCCCCTTCTAGCCCCTTCCCCCCCGGCAGCCCTCCCTGCCCC
Organism: Chelonoidis abingdonii; assembly: GCF_003597395.2. Lineage (NCBI taxonomy): Eukaryota > Metazoa > Chordata > Testudines > Testudinidae > Chelonoidis > Chelonoidis abingdonii. Next base: position 3,164,958 of record NC_133794.1, read on the forward strand.
CCCGCCCCAGCCGAGCAGAGGTGCAGCCGCTAGGGGTGGGGGATTAGCCAACTGGAGTGGACGGAGCTGATGCGGGGGAGTGAGGGGGAAAGGTGGGAGGGGCTGGCTGGGAGCTCCCAGCTCCTAAAGGGGGGGCCGGACTGTGCTTTTCCCCCAACACCGCCTCAGTTCCCATGAAGGGGGGAGTGGGGAGGGGCAGGGATGGGGGGGAGGGCAGAGGGCAAAGGGGCTGCGGGGAGGGACTGAGGGGCTCCGGCAGAGATGGGGGGGCATGAGCCCCTCCAGCTGACTCTGCCCCAAGCCCCATCCATGTCCGGGTGGGAGTGGGGGGCTGCTGTCCGTGTCTGGCTAGGGGGTGGGGGAGTTGGCTAACATGGAACAGTTGCATTCAGGCTGCTGGCTTGACATGGGGGGGCGGGCACCGCAGCCCGCTGCTCCCTGTTCCCTTTGCACAGATGAGCTACATGACCTCCCTGCTGGCCCCCCAAACCTCCGACCCCAAACCCCAGCCCCCCTCCACTCCTCCACCAGCCCCCAAACCCCAGCCCTGCCCTCCAGCTCCCCCAAATCCAGCCCCCTGAACCCTCAGCCTCGCCTCCAGCCCCCCCAAATCCCAGCCTCCTTCCACTCCACCAGCCCTCCCAAACCCCAGCCCTGCCCTCACAGCCCCCCCAAATCCCAGCCTCCTTCCACTCCACCAGCCCCTCCAAACCCAGCCTGCCTTCCAGCCCCCCTCCACTCTGCACCCTCGAACCCCCAGCCCTGCCCCCAGCCCCCCCAAATCCAGCCCCCTGAACCCCAAGCCCTGCCCTCCAGCCGCCCAAATCCCAGCCTCCTTCCACTCCACACCCCCCGAAACCCCAGCCCTGCTTCTCCAGCCCCCCTCCTACTTTGACTAAACACACACACCGCTCCCTGAACCCCCAGTCCTTCCTCCAGCCCCCTTCCACCCGCCACCCCTGAACCCGCCCTGCCCGACTCCTGCGCCCCCCAAATCCAGCCCCTCCAAATTCCTTATGTGTAACGTACATTTAGAGTTGATACTCCTCGATCGAGATTCAGCTCTACAACATAACCACACACGCGAGCCTCATAGGTTTAACCTCCCTTGCTACAATCCCTCGATCCACTTCCACCCTTTAGGCATTTTCTTTTTCTTAATCACACCGCCAATGCTCTCTGACGATGGGTGTGCTTACCAGTGCTTAGTCTAACAGCTCCCCTATGATTTTTTTATCTCCTTCTGAAGTCAGCTTCTGAAATAAGCTTCTGATAACTTTGGACTGAATAATTCCAGGCCACCATCTGCTCAGATCCACAACTATCGTCACAACAATCCACTCCTAACTTAATTTAGAAAAAGATCTGCAGATTACCAGCAATGGACACTGCGCCCGATAGTGCAGCGAGTTCAGGTTAAGGAACGTTACATTAAGAAGAAAGCACCCGACAAAGACAGCCACGAGCTGCAATCGGCGGACACTGGCTGCAAGCTTATAATTATCTCCAGAAAGTTAATTGACGCGATAAAACTAGTTTGACTGGAAACATCAACTCCACGCTGACTGAAACCAAAACAGTATCAAGGCAGACAATAACGTTACGATCAGTCACTCGTGATTAAGGCATCTACTCCCTAGGTAGCTCTAAGTGCCGTAGTCGATAGAAAAGATATTTGCCCCGATCGATACACGACGCCCGATCTCCCAGCCCTGCCCTCCGGCCCCTCTGTCCACTCCCACCAGCCCCCCTGAACCCCAGTCTTGCCCTCCAGCCCCCTTCCACTACCACCACCCCCTGAACCCCCTGTCTTGCCCTCCAGCCCCCCTCCACTCCACCCAGCCCCCCGAACCTCCAAAGCCCTGCCCTCCAGCCACCACCGCACTCCGCCAGCCCTGAACTCCGCAACCCTGCCCTCCAGCCCCCCCCACTCCACCAGCCCCCGCCGAACCTGTGCCCTGCCCTCCAGCCCCCAGTCCCTGCTAACCCCAGCCCAGATTCCAGACTCTGCGCCCGAGCCAGGTCTGAGGGGGCCCCCAAGGAGGCTCTGAGATCCACAAGCAACCTCAGCACCCCCTGCCACATGGCACCCAGCCCCCGTGGCTCTCCACAGCCCCCTACCTGCCCCCTCAAGCTCCCCATGGCCCTCCCACCTCCCCTGAGCACCCCCAGGCCCCACAGCTCTCCACAGCCCCCCGAGCTCCCCACAGTCCCCCACTTCCCCTAAGAGTCCGCACCCCCCACTACACCCATCCCTACAGCTCTCCACAGCCCCCCTGCTGCACCCCCAACTCCCCTGAGCGTCCCTGCCACATGGCCCCATGCCCCACAGCCCCCACAGCCCTTCCAAGCTCCCCACAGCCCCCCAACTCCCCTGAGCACCCCCTGCCACATGTCACCCACCCCTCATGGCTTTCCACAGCCCTCCTGCCGCACCCCCACCTCCCCTGAGCGTCCCCAATCCCCACGGCTCTCCGCAGCCCTCCCAACTGCTCAACTGGCCCCCCAAATCCCCTGCAGACCCCCACCTCCCCTGAGTGCCCCAAGCACCTACCCCCCACAGCTCACCACAGCCCCCCACCTGGCCCTTGAGCCCTGTCGCAGTCCCCCACCTCCTGCCACACAGCACCGACCTGCCCCCCATCCCTAGCCCCCAGGACACCCCACCTCACCCCCAAATCCCCACAATTCCCAGCGCACAACCCCCCACCCGGGAGGCCTCTCAGCCATACCCCAACCCCCCCATCACACTCACGTCAGCTGGGGGGCACCACGCCGAGGGAGGGGCTCCTCAGGGGGCCGGACCGTCCCTCACTTTGGCTCCCGTCCCCAGGTCACCTGCGTGGTCAATAACTTTCAGAGCAAGGCGCCCGCGGCCCAGAAGCCGGCGCCAGCCGAGAGCCTGGCCAGCGTCCCCGGCGTGGGGCTGCCCTGCGTCGAGAGCCCCCTGGAGAAGTTCAGCGTAGCCCAGGTGAGGGGCAGGGATGCACCCAGCTCTGGGGAGCCGCCAGGCAGCCCATTCCCCTCCCACCGCAGGGCAGTGGCTGCATCCTCTGCGGCCGGGGTCTCTCTGCTCAGCCCCCTCCCCCCGCAAACCCCAGGAAAATTCAGGGTGGAGCGGGGGTGCTGGGGGCTGTGGGTGGGGTTGAAGGGCTGCCAGGTGTGAGGGTCATGTGGCCCTACTGTGATCCCCTCCCCCACCTGGGACTCTGAGCTGGCGGCGAGCCGGGGGGGCAGGTTCTAGGGACAGATGTGGAGGGGTTGCGGGGAACATGGGCAGGTTCTCGGAACAGGTGTTGGGGGGGTCCAGGGGCCATTCCCCTCGGGGTGAGATCAGGATGGGGAGGGGCAGTGGGGCCAGGACAGTGTGGCCTTAACCCCCAGCATGTGGGGCTGGGAACTTCATAACCCCCCCATCCCCTTCCCCTTGACACCCCCACCCATAGCCCCTCCCCTGTGACACCTCAGCACCCCCACCTGCCCCCCAGTCATGCTGGAAGCGGGGGGGGGGTCATCGGGTGGGAATGTTTCACCAGGCGTCTGGCCCCCGGCACCCAGGCAGCTGGCTCTAGGGTGGGGGTGGCTCTCACATGACCCTAGTCTGGGGGGGGCAAACTGGGGGGGGTCTGCCTGGGACGTGCAGGGGGAGTGTGGCCCAGTGGGGGCTGCGGGGGAGGAAGCATAGACCCTGATCCTGCATCCTGGGTTCCTTCTCTCCCGACACCTCCCCCCCCACCATTCTCCATCTCAGGCTGCCCCCCAGAGATGAGCCCCAAACCCCTTTCTCACCCTATAGCAGCCTCAGTCCCCCTGTGAGGGCTCCCCCTGTGAGACCCCCAATGCCCCCAGTTTGAACCCCAATGACCTCCTGATCCGCCCTGGGTGTGAATCCCCATGCCCCAGTGTGGATGCCAGTGGCCCCCTGATCCCCCCGGTGTGAACCCCAAAGACCCCCCCCATGGTGAGCGAGGAGCAAAGACCTAACATTGTTTCCATCTCTCTGTTGTTTCTCCCCCCCCCCCATTTTCTCCCTCCCCCCCACCTGGCACTGCTCTCCCTGGGGGGGCCCCAGCGGGTCAGGGACCCCCCAGAAGAGCAGGATTTCTCCACGCTGCTCACCCGAGGCCTGGAGAGGCAGCTAGCTCGCTCCCTCCGCGCAGGGGGCCACGCTGGGGCGGCTCGGCCCTACGAGTAAGTGCCACCCCCCACGCCCTGCTGGAGACCTGCCGAGGGAACGCTCCCTCCCCCCACCCTCAGGCAGGTGCAGCCCAGTGCCAGGGAGGGGGGATGTGGGGCAGGAGAGGGGGCGAATGGGGAGGGGTCATTATGGGCATGTGTTTTGGGAGGGGAAATGAATTTGGGGATAATATGCAGATTTTGGAGGGAGTGAAACAGGAGTTTAGGGGGGAAGGAGAGAAAATGGGGGGGATTGGGAGGTGGAACAACCTACCAGCCCTGCTGGAGCCAGACTGAGGGGATAACAACCTACCAGCGCTGCCCGAGCCAGACTGCAGAGGGGATAACAACCTACCAGCGCTGCCCGAGCCAGACTGCAGAGGGGATAACAACCTACCAGCGCTGCCCGAGCCAGACTGCAGAGGGGATAACAACCTACCAGCGCTGCCCGAGCCAGACTGCAGAGGGGATAACAACCTACCAGCGCTGCCCGAGCCAGACTGCAGAGGGGATAACAACCTACCAGCGCTGCCCGAGCCAGACTGCAGAGGGGATAACAACCTACCAGCGCTGCCCGAGCCAGACTGCAGAGGGGATAACAACCTACCAGCGCTGCCCGAGCCAGACTGCAGAGGGGATAACAACCTACCAGCGCTGCCCGAGCCAGACTGCAGAGGGGATAACAACCTACCAGCGCTGCCCGAGCCAGACTGCAGAGGGGATAACAACCTACCAGCGCTGCCCGAGCCAGACTGCAGAGGGGATAACAACCTACCAGCGCTGCCCGAGCCAGACTGCAGAGGGGATAACAACCTACCAGCGCTGCCCGAGCCAGACTGCAGAGGGGATAACAACCTACCAGCGCTGCCCGAGCCAGACTGCAGAGGGGATAACAACCTACCAGCGCTGCCCGAGCCAGACTGCAGAGGGGATAACAACCTACCAGCGCTGCCCGAGCCAGACTGCAGAGGGGATAACAACCTACCAGCGCTGCCCGAGCCAGACTGCAGAGGGGATAACAACCTACCAGCGCTGCCCGAGCCAGACTGCAGAGGGGATAACAACCTACCAGCGCTGCCCGAGCCAGACTGCAGAGGGGATAACAACCTACCAGCGCTGCCCGAGCCAGACTGCAGAGGGGATAACAACCTACCAGCGCTGCCCGAGCCAGACTGCAGAGGGGATAACAACCTACCAGCGCTGCCCGAGCCAGACTGCAGAGGGGATAACAACCTACCAGCGCTGCCCGAGCCAGACTGCAGAGGGGATAACAACCTACCAGCGCTGCCCGAGCCAGACTGCAGAGGGGATAACAACCTACCAGCGCTGCCCGAGCCAGACTGCAGAGGGGATAACAACCTACCAGCGCTGCCCGAGCCAGACTGCAGAGGGGATAACAACCTACCAGCGCTGCCCGAGCCAGACTGCAGAGGGGATAACAACCTACCAGCGCTGCCCGAGCCAGACTGCAGAGGGGATAACAACCTACCAGCGCTGCCCGAGCCAGACTGCAGAGGGGATAACAACCTACCAGCGCTGCCCGAGCCAGACTGCAGAGGGGATAACAACCTACCAGCGCTGCCCGAGCCAGACTGCAGAGGGGATAACAACCTACCAGCGCTGCCCGAGCCAGACTGCAGAGGGGATAACAACCTACCAGCGCTGCCCGAGCCAGACTGCAGAGGGGATAACAACCTACCAGCGCTGCCCGAGCCAGACTGCAGAGGGGATAACAACCTACCAGCGCTGCCCGAGCCAGACTGCAGAGGGGATAACAACCTACCAGCGCTGCCCGAGCCAGACTGCAGAGGGGATAACAACCTACCAGCGCTGCCCGAGCCAGACTGCAGAGGGGATAACAACCTACCAGCGCTGCCCGAGCCAGACTGCAGAGGGGATAACAACCTACCAGCGCTGCCCGAGCCAGACTGCAGAGGGGATAACAACCTACCAGCGCTGCCCGAGCCAGACTGCAGAGGGGATAACAACCTACCAGCGCTGCCCGAGCCAGACTGCAGAGGGGATAACAACCTACCAGCGCTGCCCGAGCCAGACTGCAGAGGGGATAACAACCTACCAGCGCTGCCCGAGCCAGACTGCAGAGGGGATAACAACCTACCAGCGCTGCCCGAGCCAGACTGCAGAGGGGATAACAACCTACCAGCGCTGCCCGAGCCAGACTGCAGAGGGGATAACAACCTACCAGCGCTGCCCGAGCCAGACTGCAGAGGGGATAACAACCTACCAGCGCTGCCCGAGCCAGACTGCAGAGGGGATAACAACCTACCAGCGCTGCCCGAGCCAGACTGCAGAGGGGATAACAACCTACCAGCGCTGCCCGAGCCAGACTGCAGAGGGGATAACAACCTACCAGCGCTGCCCGAGCCAGACTGCAGAGGGGATAACAACCTACCAGCGCTGCCCGAGCCAGACTGCAGAGGGGATAACAACCTACCAGCGCTGCCCGAGCCAGACTGCAGAGGGGATAACAACCTACCAGCGCTGCCCGAGCCAGACTGCAGAGGGGATAACAACCTACCAGCGCTGCCCGAGCCAGACTGCAGAGGGGATAACAACCTACCAGCGCTGCCCGAGCCAGACTGCAGAGGGGATAACAACCTACCAGCGCTGCCCGAGCCAGACTGCAGAGGGGATAACAACCTACCAGCGCTGCCCGAGCCAGACTGCAGAGGGGATAACAACCTACCAGCGCTGCCCGAGCCAGACTGCAGAGGGGATAACAACCTACCAGCGCTGCCCGAGCCAGACTGCAGAGGGGATAACAACCTACCAGCGCTGCCCGAGCCAGACTGCAGAGGGGATAACAACCTACCAGCGCTGCCCGAGCCAGACTGCAGAGGGGATAACAACCTACCAGCGCTGCCCGAGCCANTGCCCCTCACTCCCGACCCGCAGCCCCCTGCTAGCCCAGCCCTGGGCTCCCCACCAGCCCTGCTCTTGCCCCTCACTCCCGACCCGCAGCCCCTGCTAGCCCAGCCCTGGGCTCCCCCAGAGCTCTGCCAGGGCCCCTCACTCCCGACCCGCAGCCCCTGCTAGCCCAGCCCTGGGTTCCCACCCCCAGCTCTGCTGGTGCCCCTCACTCCCAACCCGCAGCCCCTGCTAGCCCAGCCCTGGGCTCCCCGCCAGTCCTGCTCTTGCCCCTCACTCCTGACCCGCAGCCCCCTGCTAGCCCAGCCCTGGGCTCCCCACCAGCCATGCCGGTGCCGCTCACTCCCGACCCGCAGCCCCCTGCTAGCCCAGCCCTGGGCTCCCACCCCCAGCTCTGCTGGCGCCCCTCACTCCCGACCCGCAGCCCCTGCTAGCCCAGCCCGGGGCTCCCCCATGACCCTCCCTCCCCAGGCTGCCTGGCCAAGCTCCAGTGTCATCCCCACCTGATGTGACAGATCAGTCACGTCAGCCACATGAAACAGGACGTGTTGCATCCCCCTGCACCCCTAGAGTGGGACACTCTCCCCCAGTGACTGTCGCAGGCCCAGTTCATTGTCAAGGTGACCCCCCCCATACCCTAGCGTGTAAAGGCCTAGTGTCCCATTCCCCACCCCCGGACCAGCCAGCCCCCTACCCAGGGGCAGGATCAGGGCCAGCGTCCCCTAGAGGGGAAAGGCCCCGGGGCCTTGGTTTCCCAGTGACATGTGCCCAGGACAGTCCCTGCCCCCACCCCGATGGCCTGGGGGCAAATCCCTCTTTCTCTGATGCAGCAGTTTATTCTCCATTGCCATGGAAACACAATCGGGGGGGGGCATATCCCAGGAGCATCTGGAGGCCTTACAGTAGCACGAAAACAGCCCCCACCAACCCTGGGGTGGGGGTTGAGGGATGCCAGGAGCTGGGATGTGCAGCAGGGGATGCAGGGGTAGGTGGGTGGAGCCAGTTATTCCCTCCCTCCCTCCCCGCTTGGGGGGCAGGGACCTTGCAGCTACCTTTGAAGGGTCCAGCTGGGAGGCCGGGATAGATGGGCCTGCAGAAGGGGCCCCAGCACCCCCTGGTGGCTGAACGCTGCCTGCCTCAGTTTCCCTCCCATAACGAGGGCCCTAAAACGGCCCAGTGAAGGCAAAGCCAAGCCCTCCCGTGGCCAGGCTTTAAGGGCTCTTCCCGCAGAGGCCAGAGAAAACTTGACCCATCCCAAGGTTGCTACGTGACAGCGGCTGCCCCGTTTGCCTCCCTCTGCCCGCCGCAACAGAGCTTGTCTAAGCCTTTGGTCAGCCCAGGGCCTCCTCCCTTAATTAATGGACATTCTGGCTAACGAGGCCAGGGGAAGCCGTGCTCCTGCCCTGCCATGAGCCGGGCACTGGTGGGCTGCGCAGCCGCCCCCAGGTAGGGCCAAGCGTGTGCATGGAGCTGCACGGCCTAGTGCAGGCAGGGAGGAGACGGGAGCTGCAGCGGGGGTGGGGGGTACGGCTGAGTGTGTGTGGGGGGGTGCACAGGGGTTATGGGGGGGATGCAGAGGCCTTGGCTATTCACTAAATGCTCCGCCCAGCCCCATGGAGCCTCGATCCAGCCCTGGGATGGGGGTCCCTGCTGGGCATCCCCTCACCTCACATCCCGGACCGGGACGAACCTCGGAGCCATTTCAAACTTTCCCTCCAGCTCATCGGCCTGTGGGGCTCGCGTGATGGTTTCGGTGGAAAAATCCCACACCTGGCATCAAACCACTCGGGGTTGGTTTGCGTTTGCCGTGCGACACCTCCTGACTCCAAAGGGGTGGCTTGACACGGAGTCAAAGATCATGCCCACTCGTGGCCCCGTGCGGTCCATGTGGGGGGTGACCCTTTCAGTGAGACAGCCCTTGGCCCCGTGTTGTCCGTGGGGGGTGCCCCTTTCAGTGCAACAGCCTTTCTCGGGGGTTCACTCTCTCCTGGGGTCAGGTCCCTCCACCTCCTGGAGCCGCACCTCTCTGAGCCTTGACAGGTCTGTCTCTCGCCATGGGCCACCTCAGAGAGTCCACGCGCTCTGGACCCCCAGGGCCTCCACCCCCAAAGGCTGGGCTACCGAGTCACCAGGTTGCCAGGTCACCATTTGCTGGGTCTCCATCCTCCAGGCCATCAGTCGGGGTCCCAAGTTCCCTCTCCGGTCCCCTGTAACAACAAACTCCCTCTCCCCTCCCTTCGTTAAACCAGTAACACCTGGGGACACTGAGTCCTGCTCCCTCTGCATGCAAACCACTGGAAAACCAAGGAAAAAACCAGGATATCCCCCCCTTCTTCACAGGGCTGGGCTCCCAAAGAATGGAAATGGGGGGCCGGGTACCCCTGCCAGCCAGAGAGGGCCCCCTGAACATTGGCACTGAGGGAATGTAATTGCACCTAGCGTAAGACGGTTGTAAAGACTGGAGTTAGGGGATTATGGACTAGTGGTTAGAGCTGGGAGGGGCTGGGAGCCAGGACATGACAGTGCTATTCTCAGCTCTGGGAGGGGAGTGGGGTCTAGTGGTTAGAGGTGGGGGGATGGTATGACAAAGTGGAAATTGTTCTTAATATTTTCTATGACTATGGTGTGTGCCTCAGTTTCCCCTTTGTGCTGTTTGGTTAACTAGGTGGTGGCCCAAGGAAGGGTTATTCTTTGCAACAATCCAGGTGTGATCAATGTCTGGCTGCCAGGGGCCCCATGCCCGTGACGAACCCAGAAGCCAATGGACCGGACATCTGGTGCCTCACATCTAACACCCCGGGCTGGCCGCCCCTGCTCTGCAGGAAGCCAGTGAGAGAACAAAGCGCTAAGACAGGTGACCAGGTGACCTGGTTTGCCTGGAAATGAGAACAAAGTTGCTGTAACTTTTCTGGTCTCTAGGCTGGTTCTGGACTCCAATAAACCCTTCCGTTTACACCACCGGCTGGGAGTCACTCCAGTCTCAGGAAGTCGGGGGGCCTAGCTCCTGTCATAAATAGATAGCTAAGGGTTAATGTTTCTTTTACCTGTAAAGGGTTAACAAAGGGAACCAAACACCTGACCAGAGGACCAATCAGGAAACTGGATTTTTCAAAGTCAGGGAGAATTTTTGGTGTCTGAGTCTGTCTGCTCTCGCTATAAAAGCTTCTCATCTTTAATTTCTGTTCCGACTTTGTAGTGACAGTAGAGAAAAACATATAGCTTATGTTGGGCTGATTGGTACAGTGTGGTGTAGCTTGCGATGTTTCGAATTGGTATCTTTTTGAGGATCAGACTGTTTTCGATTTTCTTGTAAGCAATGCCGTAGTTGATTGTCATCGTTGGATACAGAGAAGATTTGATGTCTTTGTTCTGGTCTGTTTTTTTAGTTATAAGTTTTCTTTTTAGAGACGTTGTTAGTTTTTTCTCGTCTGGTAGCTAGAGACGAGGACGGGAATTCTCTGTGTGTAATCTCTGGAGGATAAGCTCGCAGCACAGGGAATTTGTGGGAGGGGGAAAGAGAGATGAAATCTTTCTGTTTCCTTTATTTGGTTTGTCTCTTTGATTAGAGGAGACATGTTCTTTATGTGATGTAAATGATTGCTCAGTATCCAGTTAGCCCAGAGAGGAAAGCTGGGTAGAGGAAGGGAAGGAAAGTGGGTATTTCCTTGCCGGTAAGACTCAATTCTGGTCTGGGGTCCCTCCAGGGAAAGTTTGGGGGACCAGAGCGAGGCAGGCGCCGTAATTCCTGTCTGGTGGCAGCGAGATAAGATCCAAGCTGGTAATTAAGCTTGGGGGAGTTTCATACAAGCACCCAGATTTTGGACGCTAAGGTCCAGATTTGGGAGTTAGCCTTATGATAGCTCCCTTTGGGGGTGAAACCTTCTCCAGGGTCCAACCCCGGTGGGGAGCTCACAGCTTGGCCCAGGAGTGCTCAGGGCCCTGCGATTCGGTGCCAGGAAGTGGGGCAGCTCAGGGTCTGACCCCAGCAAGAGCGTGTGACCTTCAAGGGGGCAACCACTCGAAAAGGGTCCACCCAGGACCTGTTCCAGAGCCATGTGGGAGCACTGAGCCTGTGGCTCTGTGCCAGCCAGGAGTCAGGATTTCCAGCTATCAGAGGGGAGAGGTGTCTAGTGGTTAGAGCAGGGGATCTCGAAGCCGGGACTCCTGGGTTTTATCCTCAGCTCTGGCTCTGACTATCTGTGTGATCACTGCCACATCACCCCGGTCTAGGGTGGGCAATGTTGCATCCTGATAAAGGCTTGGGGCAGGAGTGGGGGGCAGGTGGGGACAGTTCCCATCCTGGGTACTTCATTCAGCCCACTCACCCCCTGCCTGCCCCATTCCTGGTTCTCCCGGCTTCTTGGATCCGGAATGGGAGTGCTGGGCCCCATATCTCACTGAAATCCAGGGTGCCCTTGGGGGATTCCAGCCCTGATGCTAAGGGCCCCGATCCAGCTCTCAGGGATACCAGTGGCCCAGGGGCAGGTGCACCAGGACATGGTCATGGCTGTGGGCCATAGCAGGCAAGACCCCCACTTCCCAGCCAGCATGGGAGCCCCTGACCTGGGCGTGCTGGCAGAGAGATGGGTGGCAGCAGGGACCCCCCCCCCGTATACGTCTCAGCATCTGGGGTGTCTCAGCCCCCTGCACCCTCCCCTCCTACTCCACGCAGAGCAGAGGGGAGTTAACACCTCATTGGGAAGCATCCAGGCAGCTCCCCCTCTGGCTGGGAGCCACAGACTCAGGCTCTCTGCAGATTCAGACAAAGTCACTGTGTTGATTACACCCAGGCAGTTCCCCGCCCCTCATCAATGGGCTCAGGCTCTCTGCAGACTCCGTTGTCGGCCAGCCCACCTGGGAACGCCTTTGTTGCTATAGAAACGGCACTCTTTGCTCTACCTGTCCGTCAGTCAGCGTGCGCTTTGCCTGTCTGGGTTTAGCATCAGCTGTGCCTTGGGCTTCAGCTGAATGGCACAGAACAGCCGAAGGGGGCCGCACAACTGTTTAGCTGGGTGCTGCTACGGGCAGGTGCCCTATGGGTTATTTTTCACTGCTCACTTTTAGGTAAATTATGGTCCAGCTGAGCTCAGGGCCCCGGTGATGCCAGACCCCATCCAGGATCAAGGCCCCCATCATGTCAGGCCCCCAGCAATGGACAGTCCCAAGAGCTCATAGTCTATATGGCCAAAGGGTGAGAGGGGAAACTGAGGCAGAGAGTGGGACACCCAGCAGGCCAGCGGTGGATCCAGGAATAGAACCCAGCTCTCCTGAATCCCAGACTTGTGCTTTTCCCACGGGGAAACACCCCATCCCCCCATCTCCTGCATTGCCACTTTAAGTGCTCCACCAGAGTCTTGAAGCCCCCAGCACTGGGCACGATGGGCCCGTGGCTCTGTAGCTGCCACACACAGCGAGGCCAGGTGCTGAGGGCCAGGAGTCCTGGCTCTGACCCTCCCTACAGCCACATTCCCTCCTCCATGCCTCAGTTTACCTCTCTGCAAGGATCCAGGAAAGGTAACTGGGGCATGGCTTAATGGCTATTCATGAGGTGCTCCGAGCTCATTGGGCAGACGGCAGAGAGGCAGGGCATGGTATTGTCACTGGCTGGGTGTATTTATGCCATGCTCATCCCTGGGGAGTGGGGGGTCTGAGCCCCTGAGCCAGAACCTCTGGGGCCCAGCTCTGCCTCCCTGGCCGGTCTGTGCCCAGGGAGCCCCAGCTCCGGGAGGCAAGTGGATCACAGCTCTTGCTGGAAACAAGAGACATGCTTTGGACACAGCAATGCTGCCTGAGTCTGCAGAGAGCCTGAGTCCCTTGCTGTAGGAGGGGGCATTGCTCCAGCCCATCAACTATGTCCCCTATTAGCTGGGGCTGGTGACTGGGGCAGGCCAGGATCCAATCCCACAGTTGGGGGGAGGGGGTGCTCTCCCAATGAGGCTGGCACCAGTGTTTCATGCTGGGGAGCTGGGGGATTGGGGAGGCTGAAGTGGGGGGAGCGGCTGGATGAGGGGCCTAATGAGGCACAGGGTGAAGCCAACAAGAAAAGCAAGGATCAGGACTGCAAGGGAGCCTGGGTTAGTGTGTGTGTGTGTGTGTGTGTGTGTGTGTGTGTGTGTGTGTGTGTGTGTGTGTGTGTGTGTGTGTGTGTGTGTGTGACACAGGCCTGTCTGTCACTCTTTGCCTTGTATACTTCAGCTGTCCCCTCCCCCGTGCCCCCCAGTCCCAGGTCTGGAGGTGTGGGTATGGGGGGAGCTTTGCGTGATGGAGGGCCAGGGCAGGGCTGGCAGCTGAGCTATCTCAGCTCCCTGGAGGGCTCTGGGGGCCTGAGCGATTTGCCCCAGACCCTGACCCTGGGGCACTGAGACTGGGGGGAGGCGCTGAGGCTGTCAGACCCTGACAGGATGCATGTGCTGGTTTGCCCTCAGCTGGGCCTCTGGCAGAGATAGCACCAGGCATCAGGGCTGTGCTATGGGGGGGGCACTGAGCCAGCGCCAGGCACTGGGGCCATGCAGGGGGCGGGGGCCATGCAGGGGGGGTGCACTGAGCCAGCGCCGGGCACTGGGGCCGTGCCATGGGGGGGCACTGAGGCAGTGCCAGGCACCGGGGTCATGCCATGGGGCGGGGGGACTGAGCCAGCACCAGGCACTGGGGCTGTGCCATGTGGGGTGAACTGAGCCAGCGCTGGGCCCCAGGGCCGTGCCATGGGGGGACTGAAGCAGCCCTGGTTACCAAGGCTATGTGGGGTGGGGGGGCTGAGTCAACACTGGACACAGGGCTGGGTGGGCGGGTGAGCCAGTGCCAGGCACCAGGGCCGCGCAGACGGCCTGAGCCAGTGGTGGGCACAGGGTTTGGGGGGAGTGAGCCAGTGTTGGGCACAGGACTGTGGGGGAGCCAGTGTTGGGCACAGGACTGTGGGGGAGCCAGTGGTGGGCACAGGGCTGGGGGGGAACAATTGTTGGGCACAGGCTGGGTGGGGGGCAGTGGTGGGCACAGGGCTGCAGGGGAGCCAGTGGTGGGCACAGGGCTGGGGGGGGG
>NC_133794.1:3180668-3220728 GCF_003597395.2 Chelonoidis abingdonii
CCCCCCCCCCGCCGCCCCCGCAGGAGCTGCCGGACAAAAGCGGGGTGAGTCCCGGACTCTCGGGGCGCGTCTCTGCCCCCTGGGAGCCTCTGCAGCCTTTTGCTGTTTCTTTGCATGCCCAGGACAGGATCCGCTTGCTGGGGTGTGTGAGAGTGAGCGTGTTAGTGTCAATGAGTGTGTGTGCTAGTGAGTGTGTGTCTCAGTGAGCGTGTTAGTGTCAATGAGTGTGTCTGTGTGTTAGAGTCAATGTGTGTATGTCAGTGTGTGGGTGTGTTAGTGTCAATGTGTGGGTGTGTCAGTGTGTGTTAGTGTCAATGTGTGTATGTCAGTGTGTGGGTGTGTTAGTGTCAATGTGTGGGTGTGTCAGTGTGTGTTAGTGTCAATGAGTGTGTGCGCTAGTGAGTGAGTGTGTCAATGAGTGTGTCAATATCAACGAGTGTGTCTGTGTGTTAGTGTTAATGTGTGGATGCGTCAGTGTGTGTGTGTTAGTGTCAATGAGCGTGTATATGAGTGTGAGTGTGAGACTGTGTGTGTCTCAGTGAGCATGTTAGTGTCAATGAGTGTGTGTGCTAGTGTCAATATGTGGGTGTGTCAGTGTGGGTGTGTTAGTGTCAATGACTGTGTGTGCTAGTGAGTGTGTGTGTGAGTGTGAGACTGTATGTGTCTCAGTGAGCATGTTAGTGTCAATGTGTGGGTGTGTCAGTGTAGGTGTGTTAGTGAGTGTGAGTGGGTGTGTCAGTGAGTGTGTTAGTGTCAATGAGTGTCTCTGTGTTAGTATCAATGTGTGTGTGTTAGTGAGAGTGAATGTGTGTCAGTGAGCGTGTTAGTGTCCGTTTGTGTGTAAATGTGAGTGCTAGTGAGTGTGAGTGCTAGTGAGTATGTTAGTGTCAATGAGTGTGAGTATGTGTCAGTGTGTGTGGTAGTGAGTGAGTATGTTAGTGTGTGTGTGAGATCAGCCAAGGTGGGGCAACATGCTAAGAAAACCCCCCTGGGTATTTTCCATCACTCCCCACCCCCGCCCTTCCATTCTGCCCCATCCTTTCCCAGGGCCAGAGCCAGGCTCCGCCAGCCCCTCCTCTGCTCTCACGTCCCCACCCCCCTGGGGCAGCTCCTCTCCCACCCCAGCCTCTCCAGCCCACCCTGCTACTCCCGCGGGTGGGGACCAGCCTGACTCAAGTGTCATTTTCCTAACCCGCCAGCACCGGTTCGGGGGCTCTTTCCCAACCAGGCACACGGAATGAAGATGAAGCCCCGGGCTTATTTTCTGGTTGGGGAGCCCGCTCTGGTCTTTTTTTTTTTTAGGGTGTTTTCTTTTCCAAGGCATCTCCAGGAATGTTCCCCCCTCTCTGGCAAAATCCCCCCCCCCGCCCCTTATGTTTTCAATCAGTTACCGCCTCCTGCTGCTGCGCCCTTCTCCGCTTTGTGGCTTTTCTCGCGGATTCCTTTTTTTTTCTTTTTTAGTGAGCAAAAATGTGTAACCCCCCCTGCAAAAAACCGCCCCGTTTTTATCCTTTTCGCTGTTTTGTCAGCTGCTCCCCGCCCCAGCCGAGGGCAGAGGGGCCTGGGGTTCAGATTTACACCGACCAGGAGTCCCCACAACCCTGTCCCGAGAGCTGCGTCTGTGGATTGGGAGGGGAACAGATGAGCCACCGAAGCGCGTTTGAAGGGCCCTGGGCCCCGGGCATCCCGGCAGCTGCCTGGGCAAAGCGGGTGGCTCGCCCCAAAAGTTGCAGGCTTGTTTATCCACCCCCTGAAAGACCCTCCCGCCTGGCCTCGGCTCTCCAAACACCAGGCCAGCGCGGAGAACAGGGGCCCTGCCCAAATCTACCCCCGACCCCCCATTTTCTGTCTCCTCCGCCTCTGATCGGCGATCAGTCGCTGCCAGCATCTGGCTTACGGCTGGGCCTGTGTGTGGGGGGAAATGACTAGCGCGGATCATGGCTTCCAGGAGCTCCTGGGACAATGCAAACCCGGGAGCTGGCCGTGGTGCTGAAAGCGGACGGGGGCGGGGGGAGGGAAGGAGAGGGATGTGGGGGTAGGGGAGAGAGAGCAGAGAAAGGCCTGATTGCTGCATAACAAGATCTGTCGTGTCACTGGAGCCCAGAACCCTTGGACACGGTGGGCTCGGTCAGGGGCTGGGCAGCGCCCGGTGTGATGGGGCCCTGATCTCAGCTGGGCAGCACCCGGTGTGATGGGACCCTGATCTCGGCTGGGCAGCACCCGGTGCGACGGGGCCCCGATCTCGGCTGGGCAGCACCCGGTGCGACGGGGCCCTGATCTCGGCTGGGCAGCGCCCGGTGCAACTGGGCCCTGATCTCGGCTGGGCAGCGCCCAGTGTGATGGGACCCTGATCTCTGCTGGGCAGCACCCAGTGCGACGGGGCCCTGATCTCAGCTGTGGTCTGTTCAGTGCCTGGTACCTTGTGGGCCCGATCTTGGTCAGGGGCTGGGCAGCGCCCAGTGCAATGGGGCCCTGATCTCAGCTGGGCAGAGCACGGTGTGACGGGGCTCTGATCTCAGCTGGGCAGTGCCCGGTGTTACGAGGCCCTGATCTCTGCTGGGCAGCGCCTGGTGCGATGGGGCCCTGATCTCAGCTGGGCAGTGCCCGGTGTTATGAGGCCCTGATCACGGCTGAGCAGCGCCCGGTGTGACAGGGCCCTGATCTCAGCTGGGCAGCGCCCGGTGCGATGGGATCCTGATCTCGGCTGTGATCTGTTTAGCACCTGGTACCTTGTGGGCCCGATCTTGGTTAGGGGCTGGGCATAGCCCAGTGCAATGGGGCCCTGATCTTGGATGGGCAGTGCCCAGTGTGACGGGGCCCTAATCTCAGCTGGGGTCTGTTCAGAGCCTGGTACCTTGTGGGGACGATCTCAGTTTGGGGCTGGGCAGCGCCCGGCGCGACGGGGCCCTGATCTTGGCTGGGTAGCGCTGGGTGCAACGGGGCCCTGATCTCGGCTGGGGTCTGTTCAGTGCCTGGTACCTTGTGGACCTGATCTCAGTCAGGGGCTGGGCAGCACCTGGCACAGTGTGGGGCCGATCTTGGTTGGTGTCTGTGCAGTGCCCAGTGTGACGGGGCCCTGAGCTCGGCTGGGGTCCCTAGCCATGACTCTAAGACATCTAATAACAATTCCAGAGCACAGGTATTTGCAGAGCAGGTGTCCCCATCTTTCCCTGCTAGCAGAAGGGTCCCCTGGGAGCAATAGGGGGTCTTAAGAGTGGAAATCAGGGGCTGGGGGCACCTGGGGAAATAGTCTCACATCACACTTCCAGCTGTGTAACCAGTCATGCGGCAGATGGTGCTGGTGTGACGAACTGCTTTGGGTCCATTAACACCCCACCCCCTGAAAAAATACCACCCCCACAACACCCTGCCCAGAGCTCCGGAGTGTCAGAATGAAACATTTATCCAGGTGCCTGTGTGTGTTCCCTGCTTGGAAGAGGAGAGATTGTCTCTGCCTGACAGGTCAGGAGGGCGGGGTTCTAGAGTTGGCACTAGGAAGGAAGTGGAGTTTAGTGATTAGAGCAGGGGGGCCTGGGAGTCAGGACTCCTGGGTTCTGTTTTTGCTCTGGGAGGGAAGTGGAGGCTAGTGGGTTACAGCAGGGAAAGGGCGGGGACTCAGGACTGAGGGTGAATGTATTTGCTCCCAGTTTTAGATCAGCTGTACAAGTAGGGTCAGGATGTTATGGCCTAGTGGTTAGAGCAGGGGCTGGGAACTAGGACTCCTGGGTTCTAGCCACAGGCTACTCAAAATTAGGGCCAAGGCCAGGCTAGACACTCAGAGCCGTGGTTGCCAAAGTGACTTAAGGAATTTGAAATGTACAAGAATTAGCCAAGGTGCTGGCCAAGCCCAAATGGACCCAGCCTTAATGAGGCCTTTTTTTAAAATGACTAATAGAATCATCGTTACCACAAGAAACTGTGAGCAAATCCCAGCTGGGCCCAAACTAAAAGCCTTTTAGCCAGCCCCTCCCTGCTCCCGGAGCATTTCCCCGAGAGCATGTTCCTGTACCCAGCATTGCACTAGGGATGCCAAATTGATTCCCCTGACACCCCTAAGTTAATGGGGTGTTCTGCAAGCTACCCACATGGGGCAGCATATGTTTAGATCAGGGGTCAGCAACGTTTCCGAAGTGCTGTGCCGAGTCTTCATTTATTCACTCTGATTTAAGGTTTGACATGCCAGTAAAAATGTTAACTTTTTTAGAAGCTCTCTTTCTATATGTCTATAATATAGAACTAAATTTTTGTTATGTGTAAAGTAAATAAGGATTTTAAAATGTTTTAGAAGCTTCATTTAAAATTAAATTAAAATGCAGAACCCCTGACCGGAGGCCAGGACGCAGGCAGTGTGAGTGCCACTGACAATCAGCTCAAGTCCCACCTTCAGCACACGTGCCATAGGTTGCCTACCCCTGGCTTAGATACTAGCGAGTGGGGCACCTGTGAGTCAGGACTCCTGGGTTCTAGTCCAGTGTCACTCAACTGGAGTCAATGGACCCAAATCCCCAGCTGGTGTCAATGGGCATCGTTCCACTGGAGTCAATGGGCCCAGATCCCCAGCTGGTGTCAATGGGCGTCTCTCCGTTGGAGTCAATGGGCCCAGATCCCCAGCTGGTGTCATTGGGCATCGTTCCACTGGAGTCAATGGGCCAGATCCCCAGCTGGTGTCAATGGGCATCTCTCCATTGGAGTCAATGGGCCAGATCCCCAGCTGGTGTCAATGGGCGTCTCTCCGTTGGAATCAATGGGCCCAGATCCCCAGCTGGTGTCAGTGAGCATCTCTCCATTGGAATCAATGGGCCCAGATCCCCAGCTGGTGTCAATGGGCCCAGATCCCCAGCTGTGTCAATGGGCATCATTCCATTGGAATCAATGGGCCAGATCCCCAGCTGGTGTCAATGGGCGTCGCTCCATTGGAATCAATGGGTCAGATCCCCAGCTGGTGTCAATGGGCTTCTCTCCATTGGAATGAGCCAAATCCCCAGCTGGTGTCAATGGATGTCGTTCCATTGGAGTCAATGGGCCCAGATCCCCAGCTGGTGTCAATGGGCATCTCTCCATTGGAGTCAATGGCCCCAGATCCCCAGCTGGTGTCAATGGATGTCGTTCCATTGGAGTCAATGGGCCCAGATCCCCAGCTGGTGTCAATGGGCATCTCTCCATTGGAGTCAATGGCCCCAGATCCCCAGCTGGTGTCAATGGATGTCGTTCCATTGGAGTCAATGGGCCCAGATCCCCGGCTGATGTCAATAGGCGTTGTTCCATTGGAGTCAATGGGCCCAGATCCCCAGTTGCTGTCAATGGGCATTGCTCCATTGGAATCAATGGGCCAGATCCCCAGCTGGTGTCAATGGGCATCGCTCCATTGGAATCAATGGGTCAGATCCCCAGCTGGTGTCAATGGGCTTCTCTCCATTGGAATCAATGAGCCAAATCCCCAGCTGGTGTCAATGGATGTCGTTCCATTGGAGTCAATGGGCCCAGATCCCCAGCTGGTGTCAGTGAGCATCTCTCCATTGGAGTCAATGGGCCCAGATCCCCGGCTGATGTCAATAGGCGTCGTTCCATTGGAGTCAATGGGCCCAGATCCCCAGTCGGTGTCAATGGGCATCACTCCATTGGAGTCAATGGGCCCAGATCCCCAGCTGGTGTCAATGGGCATCGCTCCATTGGAATCAATGGGCCAGATCCCCAGCTGGTGTCAATGGGCGTCTCTCCGTTGGAATCAATGGGCCCAGATCCCCAGCTGGTGTGACCTGGCAGCCCTGCATGGAAGCCAGCAGAGTGGCACGGACATGCTCCAGCCCAGAGCAGGGCCCAGTGGGACCACATGGGATAAGAGCCCAGAAAGCCCAGCACAGAATCAGGGTAGTGCTGCCAGCCTGGCCTCCTAACCTGCCCCAGCCCTGTCCCCATGTGACTAACTCTCTTTTGCTCTTTCAGCCCCTGCTTTCTCTCCTGTTTTCTCTGCAGGCTGGAGCTCCCCTCCGGGTCACCTGGGCAGGAGCTGTGCCCAAGAGGAACCCCCAGCCCATGAGCTCCCTTCGACGACGGGTATTCTTGGGTAGATAATACGGATTGCGTTGTTATTGCTTGAGAATACGCGTAGCTGAGGGGAGAGTCGCTCATCTGTGCCTCTCTCCCTCCTTCCTGCACTGGCTGATGCTCACCCTCTGCCCACCCCAGCCAGGGCTCAGCACCACCCCGGAAGGAATACGCAATGGTGCCCACCCACACCAGATGGCACCAGCGAGACAAGACCCATGCTGGCCCCTGTGTCGTGCTACCCCAGGGATTGCGTTGGCCTGTGGAACTCCTCACCACAAGATGAGGAGGATTCCTGCATGGGATCATACTTTTCCATGGGGAGCAAAAGCACCCAGGGTCAGGGTGGAGGGGGTTAGAAGAGTTTTTAACCCCCCCTTGGGCAATGAGCCATGAGCTGACCCCCAGATATTGGGGGATAAGAGGAGATTGCCCCCCTTGAGGGGGCAATTAACCCACCAATGGGTTTCTTGCCTCTTCCTCTGCAGCATCTGGTGCTGGGCCAAGCTGGAGACAGGAGACAGGGCTACATGGATATTCCTGGGTCTTTTTCTGTCCATCCAAGCTGCATCCCTAGAAAGCCACCTGGGTGTCTGGACCCATCGAGTCCAGGGGAGCAACAGCGAGCTGAGGACATGGCATGAGTGGGGCAAATAGGTGTTGCTTCATTGGAGCCAATCAATGTTTGAGCCTCCAAAGTGCCCAGTGGCTAGTGGGTGCCATGACCTCCTCGGAGACCCCCAGGCTCTGACCTGCAGGGGCTGAGTCCAAGCACCCAGGCCCTCACCACTCACGCTCATCAGCCCCACTTCTGGTATATGGCAAGACGAGGGGGCTGTTAGCCCTGATATCTCAGCTAGCTCCAGTTAACATCCCTCCACTCTGCACTGCTGGCTGGGTGCAGCATTCGCCTTTGCTCCCTGCTCTAACCCACTGCTTGTTAAAACACCCACTGCCATCCACCCCAGAAGCAGCCGCAGCTCAAGCTCTAGGGGAGACAGCACATGTCAGGGTGGGATTCCCCGCCCCCAGCCATGAGCGGCATAAGATTTGCAAGGTGACTGTCCCGCCCACACACCCTGCCTCAGCCCCAGACGTGCCTCCGAAGAGTCAGGCTGCTCGCTACGGCCAGAGGTTCCTGGGCTGTTGTAGGAATTATAACCCCGGTACTGCAGTGTCACCTGTGCTGGGGATCTGAGGCTAATGCTTTCTCCTCTAGCTACAGCCACCCTCGACGGG
Source organism: Chelonoidis abingdonii (assembly GCF_003597395.2). Taxonomy (NCBI): domain Eukaryota; kingdom Metazoa; phylum Chordata; order Testudines; family Testudinidae; genus Chelonoidis; species Chelonoidis abingdonii. The sequence goes on from NC_133794.1 coordinate 3,187,953, forward strand.
AGCAAAACCCACTGCGCTTCCCGCGCCCACATAGACAGATCCATGCTAGCAAGGCTGGCCCTAGTGCCCTAAAATTCGTAGCGGGGATGTTGCAGCTCAGGGTCTCCAAGGCCATCAGGCTCGAGGGTCCAAGCTCCAGCCCAGAAGTCCTGACTCCTCCTAGCCAAATGCCCTGCCCGCTGGGCCATGCTCTATCTCTTTTACGCGAGATTCAAGTGATGCCAAGGCCTCCTGCTGGCCCCAGCGCATAAGGGTGGATTTCAGCCCCAGCTGCTGATTTAGGAGACCCTGCAAGGACTGGCCCAGGTGTTCGTGGGTGAGCAGGTGAGGAATCCTGCTGCCACGTGAGCTGCCTCACCGGATCTGAGCTGCAGCCCGCCCAGCCCAGGGTCCCTGGCCCCCCAGAGCTTTCACTCAGTGGGACGTGTGTGGAGATAAGCAGACGCAAGAGGGGGAGGCAGGTTTGTATGATTTTTGGTGGTGCCCAGAACGGGTCCAAGTCCCCCCCCCCCCCCCCCGAAACACACACACCTGCCTAAGGCTCTGGGAGGGAGTTTGGGTATAGCAAGGGTGCAGGCTCTCGGAGGGAATTTTGGTGCTCGGGGCAGGCTCTGGGCTGGGGCAGGGGGTTGGGGTGCAGGAGGGTGTGGGCTCTGGGAGGGAGTTTGCGTGGAGGAGGGGTGAGGGGTTGTGCGCTGGGAGGGAGTTTGGATGCTGGGTGCAGGCTCTGGGGTGGGGCAGGGGGTTGGGTGCAGGCGGAGGTGTGAGGTGCAGTGCTTACTTTGGGGTGGCTCCTGAAAGTGACCTGCACACCCCTCTGGCATCGGCTCCTAAGCAGGGAGGCCAGAGGCAGGGCTGGCGCTTGCATTTAGGTGGTTGCCTAGGGCACCAGGATTTGGGGGGGGCATTTTGCCACACTCGGCGGCAATTCGGTGGCGGGGAGCACTTCCACGCTCCAGGTCTTCGGCGGCAATTCTGCGGCGGGTCCTTCACTTGCTCCGGGACCCGCCACTGAAGTGCCCCAAAGACCAGAAGCGCGGGAAGGACCCCCGCCTAGGCAGGGCCAGCTTCGACCGGGAGGGCAGCAGGCGGCTTTGGTGGACCTCCTGCAGACGTCCCTGTGGAGGGTCTGCTGGTCCCGTGGGTCCGGTGGAGCATCCATAGGCACGTCTGTGGGAGGTCCACCGGAGCCGCAGGACCAGCGGACCCTCCATAGGCACGTCTGCGGGAGGTCCGGTGGAGCATCCATAGGCACGTCTGTGGGAGGTCCACCGGAGCCGCAGGACCAGCGGACCCTCCATAGGCACGTCTGCGGGAGGTCCGGTGGAGCATCCATAGGCACGCCTGCGGAAGGTCCACCGGAGCCGCTGGACCGGCGAGTGGCCGTGCTTGGGGCAGCGAAATGGCTAGAGCCGGCCCTGCACCTAGGGCGCCAAAAACCCTGGCGCTGCTCCTGGCCAGAGGTTTCCATGCGCTGCTGCTCGCAGATCCCATTGGCCGCAGTTCCAGTGGCAGAGTTGGGTGGGAAAGCGTGTGGATACCCTCCCCCCCAGGAGCTGCAGAGACGTGCCAGCTGCTTCCAGGAGTGACGCGCTGTGTGGAGTGAGGGTGGGCAGGAAGCCACTTTAGCCCCACTACGCTGCTGGGAGATTTTAAATCGCCTGGGGGCGGCATGCGGGGCCGGGAGACGCTCCTGGGGAGGTGCCCAGGGGCAGCAGGTGGGGCTGGGTCTCTCGAACACTTGTGGAGCCGAGCCCCCGTGCTTTGAATATTCCTGGAGCAAGGGCATCATGGGCACCATACAACTCGCCACCCCTGGGCGCAAGGGGGCTGGGAGCCAACCAGGCCCTTTCCTTAGCATCAGGGTGAAAAACTAGTCCCAGAGCCACCCAGGGGAAATGCTGGGTCCATGGAAATCAGTAGGAGCTTCAGCCACACACGTCTGTAGGGCCTGCAATTCTCCCTGGGGCCGGGCATTCTGCAGAGTCGCATCTTTCTTCCTTTCTTCCTTTCTTTCTTTTTGTTGAAAAGCCCAGCCAATCTGCGGCTATCCGCTTTATATCCGTGGCCCAAGTTTGCGGATGGCGGATCAGATGCAGATATAAATTTTGTATCCACGCAGGGCTCTACAAACAGGCACGGAGGGAACTCAGCACTGGAAAATGGAGGAGGTTTTTGTGTGGAAACTTTCAACAAAAACTGGAAGGAAAAAAAGCCCAACCCCAACCCCTAATTGTCTCTCTTGAAATTTTCTGCAGAAATATTTGACTCTTTTGCGTGCGTCCCCCAAACCACCATTATGTTTTTGCTTTTGGTCAGTCTTGGTTTGGGGATTTTCCCATTTTGGGGTCAGTTTTCAGATTTTTGGTTGTTTGAGGCCCAATAGAACATCTGGGAGGAAATCAAACACTTTCCACACACAAAAAAAAGTCATTTTTCTCGAAAACCCCAACTGGCCATCAAAAAGCCAGTTCAAGGGGGAATTTTCCACTGGCCCTAGTGCAGCATCTTTGAAAACGTCGGCTGATATTGTTCAGCTGCCTAAACAAGAATTGCAAGGCCTCAGTTTAAAAGCCTGAAATCAAACATTTCCAACACCTTTAAGGAGATTTCAAGTAGGCGCAGCGATTGTATTTCTTCTGGATTCAGCACTGGTGCTACCTCTGCTGAAATCCCGCGCTCAGCTAAGGAGCAGGTTGATAAATTGGAGAGGGTTCAAAGAAGAGTCAGGAAAATGATCCAAGGATTAGAAAACAGACCTTAGAGTGAGAGGCTCCAGGAGCCCAATCTATTTAGTTTAACAAAGAGAAGGTTAAAAGGCAACTCGATCCCAGTCTCGAAGTGCCTACAAGGAACAAATACTTATCCTGGGCCCTTCAGTCTAGCAGCGAAACGTCGAACACGATCCAAAGGCTGGAAGTTTAAGCTAGCCAAATTCAGACTGGAACTAAGGTGCATGTTTTTAACAGAGAGGGGTATTCACTAATGGAACAACTTCCCAAGGCTTGTGGCGGGTTTTCCATCACTGGCAATTTTTAAATCAAGCTTGGGTGTGTTTCTAAAAGTGCCCCAGTTCAATCAGGAATTGCTGGAGGGCAGCTCAGTGGTGTCCAGGAGCTCAGGGGTCCCGTCTGGCCCTGGCATCTATCAATCTAGGCAAACCCTGGGCTCAGCCTGCGTCACAAATCCAGCACGGCTAAGATATTCGTATTCCCACCTCTGCTTGGTTCTGACATCGACAAGGCCCAGGTCAGAGCTCTCCAGTTCTCCCAGCAGCCAGAGGTCCTGGTCTGGGGGTGGCTCTCAAAGGCTGGATCTTCACGGCTGCTTGACTCCTGACCTGCTGCGGAAAAGCCCCGGCGAGCAGCATCCATCTGCCTTAGGTAAATATGGGGGGGGGACCATTCTCAGGGCACTTCTCTTGCCATCAGGAGGGTGGTCCGTGAGCCATGGGGGTGGTTAGATATGACTCTTCCTAAGTACATTTCCCACCCTCTATCTCTGCTTCTAGTGCATCTGCCAACTCCACCAGCATATGAGGACTTGGATCATGGTGGGAGAGGCCACTGGGCTCCAGCATCTTTCCAGATCTTGGACGGAGGCAGGAGAGCGGCTGGCTCCTCCTGGCCCTGGAAGATGGTAAAAACCCCAGATCTGGGAGCCAGCCAGTGCCGGGGGGAGGACCTGTATGTGAGCATGAGGTCTGGTCTCTTGGCTTCTGTAGCAAGGTGGAGGCAGCTGGTGTTTCTACTTCAATATTCTTGCCTAGGACAGGGCTGGCACCGGGCTCCATGCGCTACTGGGGGCTTCGCTCCAACAGGGTTCTGCCCCGTCCCCCAGCTGAACCATTCAGTCTATGAAGCAGACTTGGAAAAGGCTCTGGAGCACCCTGCAGTCCATAGCCCCCTGCTCTAGAACCTCCCCACTCCAGAAGCACCCATTCCAGAACCTCTTTCTCCAGAATACCCTGTTCTGAAAACCCCATCATTCTAGATCTCACAGCTCTGTAATCGTCTCTGTCCAACCCCCCCAAACTCTACAGTCACTCTGCTCTGGGACCCCCATTCTAGAACCCAAGTCGAGAACCACCTAGCTCTAAAACTGCCATGTTCTGGAGCCCTCCAGGCCAGAACTCCCAATTCTAGAACACTCCTCTTCCACAACCCTGAATGTAACCCCCATCTCTAGAATCACTGACCCAAGAACTCGCTGTTCTAGAACTCCTGACTCTAGAATCATCCAATTCAAGAGCCACTCCCAGCCCCAGGACCTCCCCCCTCCAGCTCTAGAATCACTCTCTCTAGGTCCCACAGAGGTGACAGGCCGGATCCAGGGATCGCGGGGGGAAATTCGCTGGCCTGGGCCATGCAGGAGGTCAGTCTAGGTGACCACAATGGTCCCATCCCATCCCCCTTTTCTACACACCCCCCCCCACGCCCTCCTACCCTGTGGTGTGTGGAGTATGTCTGTGTACCTGTGAGGGAGAGGGTTGTGGGAGGGCCCAGTACATCCTGGGAGCAAACTCAGTGCCCAGAAACACCAGGGATGGGCACCTTGGCAGTCCGGAGACACACAGAACAGCGTGGAGGATGGGCAGTGAACCTCCCCTTCCCTTTAATCCGCCCCTTCCCCGATAGTTATCGAAGGTGCTGCTGGTCCACAGCCGCCCTCCCTCCCCCACGCTCACTAGAGGCTGCAGGTGGGATTGAGTGGCGGGGGGGGGTTCTAGCCTCCCCCTTCAAAATTCTCCACCCACTGGAACCCTGAAAGTTCTGTGTTGCCTGGCAACCGGAGCAGCGGGCGCTAGGCAACACAGTTGCTAGGGAGCTGTGTGTGTGTGTGTGGGGGGTGATTGGCAGCTCTGACAGAGGCCTGGAAAATGGCACTTGACCAGATGAGCAGCCCCCTCCCCGCCCCCCAAGAGCCAGGGCATGAGGGTTGCCAGTTTCGGGCGCACGTATTTCTGGAGATTTCATCACCTGACATAACCTTTGATTAAAGATTAATCTTTAATTCCTGGAGACACCAGGCCAACCCCGGAGCTGAGAACAGACCCAGCAGTCCTGTTTCCCAGCCCCCTGCTCTAACCCCTGGCCCTGTATCTTCACTCCCCCCAAGTCCCTAGTCAGCGTGGGGAGCTGCACCCCACCTCCCGTACCCTGCTCACCCAACCCTGCGACCAGCCCCAGTCCCCCCCTCCACTGCCACCCTGCCAGCTCTGCATGCCAGCAGCACAGGCCACCTGCAGCCAGTGGCCCTGCCCAGAGCCAGGCATCAATCAGAAACATGCCAAAGGGGGGACCCTGGTACAGCCACCCCCCAGCACCTGTCCAATGTCCTGTACCACCTGCCCCTAAAACAGCTCCTCTCCCAGCGCATCCCCAATACACTGTACCCCCCCGTTCACCTCCCGCCTCTAAAACAGCACCCACACCCCTCCCCTTCCATCACCCCCCACCCCATTTTGGGCACTGCCACAGTAGGCCCCAGCTATCCATTAGCAATGGATTCCCAGACACATTCAGAGCAGAGACAGAGGGGAGAGAGCGGAGAGGTAAACCCCCCACCCCACAAGGTCCTCTCAATGTGACAGATCTCCAACCAAGCTGGCCGTGGAAACCAGCCCCAAAGAAAGGGGGCCAACCCCCTGAGCCAGACAGTCCCTGGGGCTGGAGGGGACCTGGTTCCCCCTAGAGGGGAAAGGCCCATGCTCCCCCACCCCCAGAGCAGTCCCAGGGCTGGGACATGGTGGTGGGGAGCTGTGGCACGAAAACCCCCTTGGGTAGCCTCCTCCAATCCACAGTGGGGCACCTGCCCCACAGCAGGCTCTTTGGGCATCCCATATAGTGATCTCTGTGTGTCTGTGTCCGTCCAGGGGGGGTTGCTAAATCCATTACCCGGGGGGAGGGTCTGTAGTTTATATCCAGCATCCCCAGGCTGACAAGTGAGTTGGGGGCAACTGAGTATGTGTGGGGAGGGGAGATCAGGGACCCCAGTCAAAGGTCAGAGCCAATTCACCCACCTGGCACATGGATACACACACTGCGCCTTAGCTGGTAATTAACAACCGAGGTACCCTGAGCTGTGATCCCTACGTAATCTCGTTAATTGGATCCTCATTAAAATCGGCCGGGGGAGGAGACTGGCTGGAGTGGGTTCCTTCTGACCCTTTGCAGCCCAGAGATCCCCCTCTGACTCCCCCCTCCCAGCTGGTGACCCCCTCAGACATGGGACAAGCTTCCTTTGTGTCATTTCACCCCAGGCTGGGCTGCCCCTGGGATAATGCAGCCCCAGGTGGTAACAGTAGGATCCCAGGGTGCTTATCAGGTGTCCACTCGCTGGGGTGTCCCTGGATTTTCTCCCCTCCCCAATTCTACTGCAAATTAACGCCTCCCAGCCAAGCTCCCCTTCCCCCTCCAGCTCTGGCCCTTCTCCGTGCCTCCCTAGCAGGCGACAGATGGCGAGAGGTTTGCAGATGCCCCACGGAGCAGGGGACAGATGGAGACACCAGCTGGCTGAAAATGCCACCGTTTACTGCTAAATGTTTGCATTAATCCCCCTCCGAGTCCCCCATGGCCCCTGGTTGCCTTTCGGGCCCAAAGCCAGTGATCACCCAGGGGCCCCCATTCACGTTATGGTGAAATAAGTTTCTCTGGAGCCTTTCTAAGGAGGCGATGGGTCAGGATTGAGGGGCATTCACAGGAGGTCAGGGTTGAGGCGCATGACCAGAGCTGTGGGGGAAGTAGAGCCGGGATGGCAGGGGGCGCAGGTTGCGATTAAGGGCCTTAGCAGGGTAGAAGCCAGGGTAGAAGAAGGGCTGCAGGTCAGGAGTGAGGAGCACTGCCACAGCTGGGTTGGGGGAGCAGCTGGGATAGGTCAGGATCAAGGGGCATTGACTGAGCTGGGCAGGGTGGGGGGGGACCCAGGGCTGGGATAGCGGGGGCTGTGGGTCAGGATCCAGGGGTATCAGCAGAGCTGCGAGGGTAGATTTGGCAGCCAGCCTTTTGGTGGGTCCCCCAATTAGAGGGAACATTCCTGAAACCCCTCTGCTCTCCTGCCAGAGCTGTAACAAGGCATTTTTGCGGCCGAAGCGACGGCCGGCTCCAGCCTCTTCGGCGGCAGGAGGGACTCAGGGACCCATCGCCGAAGAAGTGGTGGCAGTAGAGCTGCGCCCCTTCGCTTTGTGCGCCTGAGGCGGGTGCCTCACTCGCCGCCCTTGTTACGGCGCTGGCCTCCCCACGCCCCCATCAGCGCCTGGGGCACCAGCCAAAGGGTGCGTTGGTCTTATACAGCCCAGTCAGTGCAGGTGAACTGGGGTCCAGTACCCAGGGCAGGGGGTGGGGCCCGCACTCCTGGGTTCTATCCCAGATGGGAGGGGTGGGTCTAGTGCTCAGGGCAGGGGTTGGGGTCCGGACTCCTGGGTTTATCCTGGCTGGGGTGGGCGTCCAGTGCCGAAGGTATGGCAAATGTGAGTGCTCCTCTGGTTGCGTGTTCTAGCGTTCTAGGTCCTAGGTGTGTTGTTGAGTGTGGTTTCGTGTGTTATTCGCTCTCCCTCTCGTTGCCAGTGGGGGTGTCTAGGAGCCAGGATTCCTAGAGGTTACATATTTGAGGGACGGGTGATGACGAGTATACATGTGTCCCGTGGGCTGCAGGACCGGTACTCCTGGTCTCTTCCAGATGTGAGGGGGTCGGGTTGCCGTTAGCCAGGGTCAGGGAGGGCTGGGGCCCGGACTCCCTGAATCCCCCAGGTGGGGTAGTGGGACAAATAAGTTAAGTGTTCTGGTGCCAGAACAGAGTGTGGCAAGGTGGAATATGGACAAGAGCCATAATTAGTCGGTTACAGCCACTGATTATTGGCTAGTATTCAGAAGAGTGGGTCGGGCCTTGCGCCTCAGACTGGCTGGACAAACGAGTGGGCGAGTTCCTTTTCTACCGGATTTGGCAGGCGGTAGATAAGGGGGCTATGACCGAGAACTGAGTATCAGATTTTTATGATTTAGCTACCACCCGGAGGAAGGGGTGTGGAGACATCCCTGCGGAATTGGCCCAGCCGCCGAGGCGAGCACAGCGTAGGGCGATGCCGAGTCGGCGGCGCTGACGGTCGCGCGCTGCTGGGCGCAGTGCTGGGCCCGGCTCGACGCGTGCCGGGCCCCGCCAGCTGTGGTGCTGGGGCGCCTGGCAAGGCTCAGAGAGCGTCACGGCGCATGCTGTTCCGAGCGGAGCGCTGGTTCGTGCCCGGCGCTGCGGTGCTTCATTTCCTGGTGCCCCTGCACGCATGCGCGGGCTGCCGGGGGGCCGGCGCGCGGAGAGCGGCCCGCGACGGCGGCAGGTGAGGCGACCTAAGGCCTGGCGGTGGGCCCTGCGGGGCCAAGGGGCGGCGGCCTGAGGTGCAAGGAGCGGTGGCTGAGGTTCAAGGGCGGGGCCAGGGTAAAAAAACGGGGGGGGGGGGGGCAGTTATTTCTCCCAGGAGGGCTGACTAGGGGGAGAAGCTGGAGGCCACAGTGCTGGGTGGGAGGGAGGGAGCAAAAGCAGGAGGGGAGCTAAGAGGTGGGGCTTCATGGCAGGGGAGGAGCCTAATGGGCAGAGCATAGGATAAAGGGAGGGGCTTGAGGGGTGGGAGGGGCTTTTTGGAGGTGGGGAGGTGGTGCTGGCATAGGACAGGGACTGGACCTGGTTGGCAGGAGGGGATGCTGGGTCGGGGCTAGCGGGGGAGGCCTGTGAGGGAGGGGATCACAGGCTGGGCTGGGGCCGACCCGGTTCAATAGCTGCCTCCCCTTCCCCACCATAGCGCATCCAGTTCCTCTACCCGCCCTCGCTGCGGGAGCTGCTGCGCCTGTTGGCCTCGCTGCCCCAGAGCCTGCCTGGGCCCCCTGCCCTTCTCCTGCTGGATGGGCTGGAGCAGTACCTCGCTGCTTGCCCTGGTCCTCAGGCGGCTGCCCGGCTCTCAGCCCTGCTGGTGGACACGGCTTCGTACTTCACAGGGCGCCTCGGCGCGGACCCCCAAGGATCTGCCCCCTGCTGCCAGCTCATCGCCTCCATGCAGGTCTCCGGGGAAACAGAGGCTGAGGATCATCTCTGCGTCCTCCAGCGCTACTTCCCAGCCCAGTGCTGGCTGTGCCCAGACCCGGCAGCAGCCTTGGGCCAGGAGGACTGCGGGGGCGACCGCATGTTCAGGGCCCGCCTGTCCCAGCCCGGTGCCGCAGACCAGGAATGGAAGCTGAGATTCGGCCTCGATGGAGAGATGAGGGTGTCCCCGGTTCCATGGGGGTGTGCAGAGGATCCAGGGGTGGCAGACACAGACAGAGCTGCCGAGGCTGGGAAATGACCCCTGGGGCTCTGGAGATGTAAATTTGTCTGTGGGTTTCTGGCCTGGCCCTTGGCTGAACCTTGGGTGATCTAGGGGGAAATTCCTCTCTGTACGTCCCCTCCTTGGCCGGCTTAGTTTGCCACCCCCAGTGAATAGAAATGAAGGAAAATTCAACAGTTCAAATCTGTTTATTCCAGTACCACCAAAGGAACAGCCGAGATCGCGCCAGGTGCTGCACAGACACAGAGCAATACGCACTCTCTACCCCTGAATCTAGTTTATTTTCCATGGTTTCGGCTCTCTGGGGAGGTCGGGTGACCTGACCGGTTAGCTGTGCCCAGCTCTGAGGGGGAGTCCATCTGTTCCAGTGCATAAGATGCAGGGCTAGGAGCAGAGGAGATTGGGCCTCTGTTCCTGGCTCTGCCACTCAGTACCTGCTGTCTGACCTCGAGAAAGTCACTTCCCCCATTAGACCTCCCTCCTCATCTAGAGCCAGTAATAGAATGTGACTCCAGCCCCTCCCAGATCTGGGAGTAGAGCCCAGGAGTCCTGGCTCCCAGACCTTCCCTCCCCCATTCTAACCACTAGACCCCACTCTTCCCAGATCTGGGAGTAGAACCCAGGAGTCCTGGCTCCCAGACCCCCTCTCCCCCGTTCTAACTCACTAGACCCCACTCCCCTCCTGCAGCCATGAGTGTCCCTCACAGCTGGCTTAGTGCCATGGAGCTGATCTGGCACAGAGCTGGGGGCGGGGGCACAAGGAAGGTGGAGCCACGAATCAGCCCCAGCAGCTCCCTGCTGCCTCGGCTGCAGCCCTCAGCTCCTGCCCCCTCCCGGGCTCCCTTGCTGAGTGGCTCACCCTGCTGATGTTGGAGCCGCGCCAGTCCCAGCCGCAGTCTGCCCCAAGCTGAGCCGCTGCTGATAACCCCCGGGGGGCTGGTTGCTGTGCAGATAAATGCTATCAGGTGGGGACGTGTTCTCACACTGGTGGGGGGCTGGACCCAAGCGGAGCTACTCCCTTGATTCCACCCTGGCACCGTCAACGCCCGGGCTGAGAGCCAGTGGAGTCACTGACGCCCAGGGGCACGGGAGAGCCAGCAGTGTCCAGGGCCCCATTGCCACGTTTCCTTGCACTAGTGCTGTGCACGTGCGAGATCCTGGCACGTGGGACAGGCAGCCATGCACGCTGGCTTTATCCAGTGTCGCGCTGGGCTCCTCAGGCCCTGCTATGAGGAGCGGAAAACGTGATTTCGCTGTATGGTGGCAGCGTCCAGGATCCCATTGTGCCAGGCCCTGTACAGACTCAGGTCACAAAGCCAGTCCCTGCCCTACAGAGGTTCTAGTCTCACCCCCGGCGCGGCAAAGGGTTGCTCGGGAAGGCAGAGCCCAAAACACGTCTGTGAGGGGCTCTGGCTGCTCTGTAAAGCTATGGGTGGGATCCCAGGGAGGGGGGAGCGGCCAGGGACAGGCATGGTGGATGGGGAAGGAGGTTTCTCCCCAGCAGAGAAGGCTGCAGCCCCCTGGAGGAGCAGTGAGGGGGAAGAGACCTAACTGGTTTGAAGCCGGAGCTTGGTCGGTTTCCGACAGCTGATGTAACGGAGCGGCCCGGATGTGTGGAGCCTTCCCCAGCTGAGACTAGGCAGACGTGGAGTGGGAAAAACCAGCCCGTTTATATCATGCATCCAGCCGCTGGAGGCTCCTAGCCAGGCCCCACCCCTGCCAAGGCACTGCGGGGCAGTCCCCTAGTTTGGGGGATTCTCAACCCGCACTGGCCCTCCTCGCCAGCACCCCCTCCACTCCCCTTTAACAAGCCCCTGGCCTAAGCTGGGGCCCACCGCTGCCAGGCAGGTAGGAGATGGCCCTCGACCCCCAGGCGTTTCAGTGCTGGCCAGACGGGTTGCTGGTGGTGCCAGGGCGAATCAGTCCATCCGAGAGCGCCCCAGGGCAGGGACAACCCCATGGAGTTACATACTTAAAGGGAAAATCCAAATGACAGCCCGGGTCGGTCAGTATTGTCAACCCTGTTTTACAAGTGGGGAAACTGAGGCACAGAAGGGGGGGAAGTGCCCAGGGTCACAAAGCAAGTCGGTGGCACAGCTGGGATAGAACCCAGCTGTCCTGACTCCCAGCTCCCCCTAACTTTAACCACTAGGCCCCACTCTTCTCCCACAGCTGGGGCTAGAACCCAAGATTCCTGACACCTGGCCCCCCCACTCTACCCTCTGGCCCCTGCTGCCTGACTAATACATTGGTCACAGCAGTAGATTTACAGGGATAACGGGGCTTTTTGAGCTCCCCCTCCCCCGTACGCACAGAAAAGGGGCAGGAAGCCCGTGTCCCTGGGCACGAAGCAGGATTGCAGGACTCCCAGCATCCCTTGCCGCTGAGCCAGGCTTGGGTGGGGGGGCAGAGTGGGTGGGCTCCCCTTGGTGGCACAGGGGGCTGCAGCTTCCACCCAGCTTGTGTTTTGAATCCAAGCCAGCTCGGGGGGGGGGGAATTGGTGGTCGCGCCCCCTGCTGGCGGGTTGGTCCCTGACCACCTGCTCCACGGATGTAACAGCTGGCACCGGCCGCGTTGCCCATGGCCCATCTGGCCAGGTGGGAGTTTCCGTCCTGGCTAGAGCCCAGTCTGAGCCTGAGCTGGGGTCATATGGACTCCACCTCCATTGGCTTCCACCACAGCCTTGCAAGCCCCAGGCTAGAGGGAGCTGGCGCTGGAGTCATATATCCATCCTCCAGGCATGGGGCCCCTCTGCGTCCTGCTGGGACGGGGTCCCCTCAACATCATGCCAGGACGGGGTCCCCTCAACGGGGGTCTCCTTTATATCATCCTGGGTCCCCCTCAAAGTCCTGCTGGGACGAGGTGTCCTTTACATCATGCCAGGACGGGGTCCCCTCAACAGGGGTCTCCTTTATATCATCCTGGGTCCCCTCAAGGTCCTGCTGGGATGGGGTCTCTTCTTCGTCCTGCTGGGACTGGGTCCCCTCAACGTCTTGCTGGGACGGGGGTCTCCTTTATATCATCCCAGGTCCCCTCAACATCCTGTTTGATCGAGGTCCCTGCTTCATGCTGCTGGGACGGGGTCCCCGCTACGTCCTGCCAGGAAGGCGTTTCCGCCACGTCCAGCAGACATGGGGTTCCACCTCTGTTCTCCAGGCCCGCAGTCCCCTGCCCGTCCGCCAGCACTATGAGCATACCATATAGCTGGCAGGGAAGGGCTGGGCCTGGCACCCATCCTGGCACAAGTTGGTGTAGAGATTGGGCTGGTGGGTGCTGGTGCCCAGGGGGCTGTAGTCAGTGGAGATCCCTGAGTCGGACACCAGCAGGTAGCTGTATTTGAGCGGGCGCTGGTGCCCACAGGGTGCCAGCAGCTGCGAACTGGGGTCGAAGACAGTGTACTCGAAGCTGGAGGAGGACGAGACCCGCTCCTCTGGGACAGGCTCCAGTGTAGCCCCCGGAGGGCCCAGCTCCTGCCCCATGGCAGGGGGGCTTTCAGAGCCCGCACTGCTTTGGGCATCTGGCAGGAGCAGAGAGTCCTCACCCAGGCTGCATGGCATCAGCTGTTCATCCAGCACCAGGTAGTCATCCTGGGGCTCCACGGGCGGCTCAGGGCGGGTGGGCAGGACCAAGCCCTGGGCTTTGGGGGGCAGAGGGGGCACCGGCCCCTCTGCCTTGGATTCACGGCCCTCAGATAGCACCTCCAGCGTGGTGGGCTGCTCCTCCAAGTAGCCAGGGTTCGCGCTCCACCACGGGTAGGTGTTCCTTTGTCCCAGCCAGAGCTGCGAAGGCAACAGGGCCTGGATCACCAGAGAGGCTGGGGAGGGGTGGGGGGCACTGACTGAGCCAAGCCTGGGGGTCTGAGCCCCCTCTCTGCACCCCTGGACTCTCAGGTTCTGCCTGTCCCCCACCAGCTCCTGCCAGCCCCTTTGTTTTAAACCAAGGGTTTATGTAGGGCCTACAACGACAAGGTCTAGCATTTGGCAGCATGGAAACCAGCCCCGGGCTCACTCCCCATCTTGGCCCTTCTCTGGCAGCTCCCCCATCTCTAAGCATCTCCCCCCTGGACAATCGCCCTGGTCCCCCAGCCCAGTGTGTTCCCCTGCATCAGACCCCCCCCTCTATATCCCCAGCACAGATGCCCTTGGGGCAGGGTGGTGACCCCCAGCAGGCCCTGGTGGCCAGACTCCTCCATGCGTCAATGTGCTGCAGCCCCCTGCAGCGCCCCGGGGCCCCCGGCCAGGGCAGGATCTGATACCTGGAAGTTTCCCTTGTAGAGGGTGAAAAGCCCCTCGAATTTGTGCTCCGGGCTGGGAATCACCGGCCACAGCTTCTTCTTCAAAAACCTGGGGGGGAGAGGGGCAGTGGTGAACAGAAGACAAGTCCTGGCGTGAACCTCCCTCCCCATGGAAATGTGCGTGCACCCACCCTGCAAACGCTCGTGGGCCATTGACTGCAGGGGGCTCAGGAGATACGGCCCCCAGCACCACCCACACGCCTCGTGCATCCCCTCACACAACCGTCAAGCGTCTGCACACATGTGACAACACGCATGTGCATGCTACCACACACAAGGCCATGCAGGCCTGGGGACTCCCCCAGTGTGGCAGTGCCTTGAAGCCTTAGCCCGGGGGGGCCTGGGGGCGGGGGCTGGGCCGTCCCACGGGCAGGGGCGCAGCAAGCGGTACCTGCGGTGGGTGAGAAGGGCAAAGAGGGCCAGGAGCACCAGGATGAGCACCAGGATGAGCGACAGGGACAGGATCAGGGGGTCCAGATCTGCAAGGTGGGGAGGCAGGGTCAGCCCAGGCTGCAGGCACGAGTGATCCAGGGATGGTGCCAGCTGCCTCCAGTGGGATCACGGCGAACGGCCCAGGATCAGGCCCTCCAGAGCAGCCCACGACCCCTCCATCCCCACCGCACCCCGCTAACCCCCGCCAGCCCACGGCCCCTCCATCCCACCGCACCCCGCTAACCCCCGCCACACGCCCCCCACGCCCGCTACGCGCCATCCCTCACCCGCACCCCGCTATCCCCCGCCAGCCCGCGGCCCTCCCATCCCCACCGCGCCCGCTATCCCCGGCAGCCCGCGGCCCCTCCATCCCCACCGCGCCCCGCTATCCCCGCCAGCCCGCGGCCCTCCATCCCCACCGCCGCCCCGCTATCCCCGGGCAGCCCGGCCCCCTCCATCCCCGCCGCGGCCCCGCTATCCCCCGCCAGCCCGCGGCCCCTCCATCCCGCCGCGCCGCTATCCCTGGGCAGCCATGGCCCCTCCCCTCGCTGTTCCCCCACCAGCCCATGGCCTCTCCATCTTCACCCCCCGCTATCCCTTGCCAGCCCATGGCCTCCCCCCAGCATCCCCAGTGTCCGCCACCCGGGGCTCACCGTGGGGCGTCACCACAGAGGACGGCGCCGACCAGGCGCTCCAGTAGCCGCTGTAGCTGACGCCGTCGGGCCTGACGCGCACGGCCAGGTGTAGCTGGTCCAGCCCCGGCAGGTTGAGGATGGGCACTCCGGTGCGGCACGTCGGGGATGTCGACCTGCAGGCGCGGGATGGCCAGGCGTGAGGGGCGGGGCGGGTGCAGGGGGCAGGCGGGGCGGGGGGGGCACCACCGTCTGGGGCCGGCGCCCTCGGGGCGAAGGCCACCTCGTAGCGCAGGCTGCTCTCCAGGTAGGAGGCCGGGCGGCTGCCAGCTCACCGCCAGCTGCCCGGCGCTCGCGGCGCGCGCTGCGTCAGGTTGGATGGAGGGTCCAGGAAAGAACTGGGGGCGGGGGTGGGAGAGGTGAAGCTGGGGGTTCAGTGGGGTGCTGGGCGGGCTGGGAAGGGCTCAGCCCCCATTGGGGCCCGCGCTCCAGGGATCGGGCTCCCGAGGGAGTGGGAACGGGGCTCGAGGCCTTTCCCCTTCTTAGGGGCGCCTGGCTCCCATGTGGTCCAGGGCATGGACCCAGCTGGAGGCAGGGGGGCTGGGAACGGGGCTCGAGGCCTTTCCCCTCTAGGGGGCGCCGGCTCCCATGTGGTCCAGGGCAGACCCAGCTGGGGCAGGGGGGCTGGGAACGGGGCTCGAGGCCTTTCCCCTCTGGGGGGTGCCGGCTCCCATGTGGCCTGGGGCAGACCCAGCTGGGGCAGGGGGGCTGGGAACGGGGCTCGAGGCCTTTCCCCTCTGGGGGGCGCCGGCTCCCATCTGGCCCGGGGCAGACCCGGCTGGGTCAGGGGGGGCTGGGAATGGGGCTCGAGGCCTTTCCCCTCTAGGGGGCTCCAGCTCCCATCTAGCCCGGGGCAGACCTGGCTGGGTCAGGGGGGCTGGGAATGGGGCTCGAGGCCTTTCCCCTCTAGGGGGCGCCGGCTCCCATGTGGCCTGGGGCAGACCCAGCTGGGTCAGGGGGGCTGGGAATGGGGCTCGCGGCCTTTCCCCTCTAGGGGGCGCCAGCTCCCAACTGGTCTGGGGCAGGACTTCAGGGGAGTGGGGAGTGAGGCCCGGGGTCTTTCCCCTCTAGGCGGTGCTGGCTCCTGTCTGGCTCCACGGCAGGGACTGGCTGTGGGGGCAGGGAATGGGGCCTGGGACCTCTCCCCTCTAGAGGGCACTGGCTCCAATCCAGCATGGGGCCGGAGGACTGGCTTGCTCAGGGAGGAATGGGGCATGGGGCCTTTCCCCTCTGGGGGGCACAAGCTCCAATCTGGCCTGCGATAGGAGGACTGGCTGGCTCAGGGGTGAGGAGTGGAGCCCGGAGCCTTTCCTCTCTGGGGGGCGCTGGCTCCGCTCTGGCCCAGGGTAGGAGGAACCAGCTGGCTCAGGGGGTGGGGAATGGGGCCCGGGGTCTTTCTCCTCTGGGGGGCGCCAGCTCCACTCTGGCCCAGGGCAGGGGGACTGGCTGGCTCAGGGGTGAGGAGTGGGGCCCGGGGCCTTTCCCCTCTGGGGGGCGCTGGCTCCGCTCTGGCCCAGGGTAGGAGGAACCAGCTGGCTCAGGGGTGGGGAATGGGATCTGGGTCTTTCCCCTCTGGGGGGCACCAGCTCTGATGTGGCCCAGGGTAGGACTGCTGGCTCAGGGGTGGGGAATGGGGCCCGGGGCCGTTCCCCTCTGGGGGGCACCGGCTCTGCTCTGGCTCGGGGCCGGAAGACTGGCTGGCTCAGGGGGACGTGGAGCCTTTCCCCTCCCAGCTCTCACACCTACCCACTTGGTTGATCATGATGGTGCGGGAGTGGATGACGTTGCTGCTGTTGCCAGCAAAGGCGCCGACGTGCAGGGGGGTGAAGGACGGGGTGTCCTGGGGGGGGAAGATACAGCTGAAGCGGGTGCTGTTCCAGGGCGTCCGGGCCACGCTCACGTTGCAGCGCTGTGGGGCGTCCCCCCTGTTGGAGTCGAGGAGAGAGGTGGGTGGGGGATCAGAAGCAGCAGAGCCTGGGAGAAGGGGAGACCTGGAGTGGGGGGTATCAGCATAGGGGGCATGTTTGGTGGGGCCGACATGGGGAGGCCCAGCCTGATGGTGCAAAGGGAGGGGGCAAGGGTGCAGGCTGTGGGGTGAGACTTGGGGGCACAGAGACGGGCATGGGGGGGACGGGAGGCATGATGGCAGCATTGGCATTCCAGGACCTGCCCCCTACCCCCTCAGCTCCCGCAGAGGAGCCCCCAGTGGGGGAGGGGGACTCACTCCACGACGTAGAAGAAGCCGTATTCGGTGGCACTTGGGGGGCTGCTGCTCTCCCAGAAGCAGGTCAGGTCCTCCAGGCAGCGCGTGAAACATTTGGGGTCCAGGGGCTCCTCAGCCAGAAGCAGGGCAGCTGGGGACACAGGGAGAGCCCAGTTAGCAGCCACCTCTCCCCGCCTCCGTCCACACGGACCAATAACCCCACCCGGCTGAGTCATCGCGCGATCTCCCCCATCCTACAGTCCTGCGCCCCCAAGAACGCCTCTACCCTGCAGCAAACCCTGTGCCCCAGGAACATCCTGCTGCTGGGGGTTCCGAGGGTTAACAGCCCTTTGCCCTGAACTGCCTAGGGCGGTGACTCCAAAAGAGACCTTCGCAGCCAGGCACAAGAACAACCCCAACCCGCAGCAGGCAACAGGCCCCAGCTGCCGCTGCGAGTGAGGGGTGTCCCCTGGAGCCAGCCGGCCCTGCCCGAGGGGCTCCTGGGGGCAGATCTCAGCTCCCTGGGTCTGCCCCACTGCAGGCGGACACCCCATGGACAGCACAGGGCTCTCCACTGACTCTGGGCAGGAGAGTTAATGTAGTAACCCGGCTGTGTGTGAGAGCATCCCTGTGTGCACGAGTGTCTCCTGACTCATGAAGGGCTATGCAATAGGGAGTGTGTGTGTATCTGTGTGCATGTGTAGCTCTGGGTCTCCAGATGTGTGTGTGTGTGTATCTGTGTGCATGTGTAGCTCTGTGTCTACAGATGTGTGTGTGTGTATCTGTGTGCATGTGTAGCTCTGTATCTGCAGGTGTGTGTGGGTGGGTGTGTATCTGTGTGCATGTGTAGCTCTGTGTCTGCAGATGTGTGTGTGTGTATCTGTGTGCATGTGTAGCTCTGTGTCTGCACATGTGTGTGTGTGTATATCTGTGTGCATGTGTAGCTCTGTGTCTGCACATGTGTGTGTGTGTATATCTGTGTGCATGTGTAGCTCTGTGTCTGCACGTGTGTGTGTGTATCTGTGTGCATGTGTAGCTCCGTGTCTGCACACGTGTGTGTGTGTGTGTGTATAGATTATATGGGTGTGGATGTGTGTGTAGGAATAGGTGTGTGTATATATAGATATATGGCAGTGGGTGTGTGAGGAACAGTGTGTATCTGTGTGTGTTTGTCTGTGTATGGGGGTAGGACTAGGTGTATGTGCATGTGTGTGATTATGTGTAGAAAATAACAGCACAACTCCTCACTGCACTGTGATACCGTGTCCGTGCAGCGTCCGGCACAGCTGGGCCTTCGGGCTCTACCATAATCCAGATAATACATATTAGTATTTCATGCTTCGTTCATTAGACCAGTGCCTGTTCCAGGCCTGTCACGGGGATTCAGCCATGTGCAGACACTGAATTCTCCTTAGTCTCTGTCATTTTGTGTGAAGCTACTTTCTGTTAATAACGCCCAGTCTGCGTCACGCGGGGAGTCAAGAAATGATCTGTTATTAACTATTCGATATTATTGCCATATAGGCTACGTTTCCTTCATATAGTTTAGGAAAGTAGATAGATAGATAGAGGGGGTGTATGGGGATAGATAGATAGAGGGGGTGTATGGGGATAGATAGATAGATAGACAGATAGATAGATAGATAGATAGAGGGGGTGTATGGGGATAGATAGATAGAGAGATGGGCATGGGGGGACTGGAGACGGGCCATGATGGCAGCATTGGTGCATTCCTTAGGACCTGCCCCCTTTACCCCCTCAGCTTCCGCAGATGAGCCCCCAGTGGGGGAGGCCGGGATCACTCCCGACGACGTCAGAGTAAGCGTATTTCGGTGGCACTTGGGGGGCTCTGTTCTCTCCCAGACAGCAGGTCAGTGTCCCAGGCAGCGTTGATGAAGGCAGTTGGGGTCCAGGGTGCCTTAACCTCAGCAGGCAGGGCAGCTGAGAGGACCACAGGGAGAGCTCCAGTTGCAGCCACCTCTCCCGCCCCTTCGTCCAACTACGGACCAATAAACCCACCGGCTGAGTCATGGACGCGGCGCGATCTCCCCATCTCACAGATCCCTGCGCCCCAGAACGCTCTACCCGTGCAGCCATAACTCTGTTGCCCAGGAACATCTTGCTTGCGGGGTTCCGAGGTTAACAGCCCTTTGCCCTGAACTGCTAGGGCGGTGGAACTCCAAAGAGACTTCGCAGCCAGGCACAAACACCCTACTCGGGCACGCAGGTCACAGGCCCAGCTCTGTGCGAGTGGAGGGGTGTCCCTGGAGCCAGCCGGGCCCTGCCGTAGGGGGGCTCTGGGGGCAGATTCAGAGCTCCTGGTCTTGCCCCACTCGAGGCGGACACCCCATGGACAGCACAGGGTCTCCAATGCACTTCTTGGGCAGGAGAGTTAATGTAGTAACCCGGCCTGTGTGTGAGAGCATCCCTGTGTGAGAGGATGTCTCTGACTCATGAAGGCTTATGCAATTAGGGAGTGTGGTGTGTATCTGTGTGCATGTGTAGCTCTGGTCTCAGATTGTGCTGTGAATGTGTGTATCTGTGTGTTCATGTGTTAGCTCGTGTCTACAGGATGTGTGTGTGTGCTGTATCTTGCTCTGCATGTGTAGCTCTGTAATCTGCAGGTTGCGTGTGGGTGGTGGTGTAGTCGGTGAGGTAGTGTTATCTTGTTGCATGTGTGTATTTCTGTGTTGCTGATTGTGTATTGGCGTTTGTATCCTGTAATTCTGCAGGTGTGTGTGGGTGTGTGTGTATCCTTGTGCATGTGTACTCTGTGTCTGCAGGTTGTGTGTGTGTGTGTATCTATGATGCATGTGTAGTCTGGTTCTGCAGATGTGTGTTGGTGCCTTGTAGCTGTGTCTGGCGATGATGTGTGGTTGTATCTGTGTGCAATGTGAAGCTCTGATGTCTCAGAGTAGTGTGTGATGTTATCTCGTGGTGTGTTTGTATCTGTGATGCATTGTAGCTCTTGCTGCTAGATGTGTGTGTGTGTGTATCTGTGTTGCTTATGTGCTAGAGCTCTGGTGGTCTGCAGATGTGGTTGTGTGTATTCTGGGCATGTTGATAGCTCTGTTCTGCAATGTGTGGTGTGTATCTGTGTGTGTGATGATCTGTGTGCATGCTGTACGCTCTGTGCAGCCTGTGTTGTAGTGCGTGTTGTTTTCTGTGTTGCGCTGTAGTAGCTCTTGTTGTCTGCAGTGATGTGTGTGTGTAGGACATGTATACGTGTGGTGCGGTGTTGTAGCTCTGTGTCTGCTTAGATGTATGTGTGTGTGTGATTTATATCATGTGTGCATTGTGTGTAGCTCTGTGTCTTCAGACTGCATTTATGTTGCTTGTAGTCTGTGGTGCATGTGTTAAGCTCAGTGTCTGCAGATGTGTGTGTTGTACTCTGTTGTGCATGTGTAGCTCTGTGTTGCACGTGTCTGGTGTATCTGGTGTGATGTGTATTCTGTGTTTCTGCAGATGCTTTTTGTGTGCCTTGTATTCTGTTGTGCATGTGTGTCTGCTGTCTTGCACATGTGTGTGTGTGTATATCTGTGTGGGCCATGATTTGTAGCTCTGTGTCCTGCACGTGATGGGATTTGTGTTGGCGATGGTGAGTGTGTGTATCTGTGTGCATTGTGACTAGCCTCCGTGTCTTTCCTGCACACGGTGTGTGATTGTGTTGTGTATAGATTATATTGGGTGTGGGACTGTGTGTGTAGGAAATAGGTGTGTGATTAGGGTATATAGATATGATTGTGGGCAGTGGGTGTACAGGACTGAGTGTGAGGAACAATTTGTGTATCTGTGTGTGTTGTTTGGTCTGTGTATGGGAGGTTAGGACTAGGTGGTATGTGCATTGTGTTGAGTTATGTGTAGAATAGTGGCAGGGACAACTCCTCACTGCACTTGATATTCCGTGTCGTGTGCAGCGGGTTCCGGGCACAAGCCTGGGGCCTTCGAGGGGACCCTTGCGGTCCTCTATCCATAATCCAGATAATAATCATTATTATTTCATGCTCTCGTTTCATCTATGACCAGTGCCATGTTCCAGGCCTTTTGTCACGGGGCTTCAGCCGCATGTGCAGCCACGGGTGAATTTCCGTTAGTAGTCTCCTGTCATTTTGTTGTGGGAACGCTACGTGTGGTCTGTCTATACGTCCACAGCTGCGTCACGCGCGGGAGTCAGAAATGTATTCTGTTATTACTATTTTGCCATTATAGGCTACGGTTCCTTCAATAGTTTTAGGAAAGTAGCATAGATTAGATAGAGTGGGTGTATGGGGGATAGATAGATAGGGGGGTGTTATCGGGATAGATAGATAGATAGACAGATTAGATAGATAGGATAGATAGATGGTGGTGTATGGGATAGATAGATTAGATAGACAGACGGGTTTTCATGGGGATAGATAGACCTAGACTAGATAGATAGACAGACAGACAGTTACGGGATTGTAGTGTGGGCGACTGCTAGATAGATAGATAGATAGATAGAAATAGATATAGATAGGACGGGCGCTGGGTGTATGTGGATTAGCTAGATAGAAGATGGGGTGTCTGGAGATATAAGTAGATAGGGTAGGATAGATAATAGACAGACGGGGTGTATGGGCGGATAGTAGGACGATAGGATAGGGGGGCTGGAATGGGGATAGATAGACTAGTGAGGTGTATGGTGGATAGATAGATAGATAGATCGACGGGGTATATGGGGATAGATGGTAGATAGATAGCCAGCGGGTTGTGCGATGGGGTAGTTTAATTAGATAGGATGGGTGAGATAGGGATAGATTAGATATGATAGAGGAGAGGTGTATGGGGAATAGATAGGATAGATTAGGGTAGACAGGACGGGGTGTTATGGGGATAGATAGAACTCAGATAGCAGATAGAGGGGTCGATGGATCGCGCGGATAGTATATGCTAGTTATGGAAGTGGTTGGGATAGGGTAGAGAGATAGATAGAATAGACAGACAGACTGGGTGTGCGAGACCGACCAGATGTTGAAGTTATGGGGAGTAGATAGATGGTGGGAATGGCGGATAGATATGATAGATGATATAGATAGGGGGTGTTTCTCGCTCGCTAGTAGATAGATAGATAGATAAGACAGACGGGTGTATTGGGATTAGATAGATAGTAGACAGATATGAGGGGGTGATGGGGTATAGATAGATGGGCTGGATGGGAGTAGATAGAGATAGATTAGATAGTTTTGGCAGACAGATGGGTGGTGGGATTGGGGATAAGATTAGATAGATAGAATGGCAGTGGTTTGGGGGACTACGATAGATATAGATAGAGGGGGTGTATGGGGATAGATAGATAGATAGATAGAGGGGGTATATGGGGATAGATAGATAGATAGATAGATATAGATAGAGGGGGTGTATGGGGATAGATAGATAGATAGATAGAGGGGGTATATGGGGATAGATAGATAGATAGATAGATATAGATAGAGGGGGTGTATGGGGATAGATAGATAGATAGATAGAGGGGGTATATGGGGATAGATAGATAGATAGATAGATATAGATAGAGGGGGTGTATGGGGATAGATAGATAGATAGATAGAGGGGGTATGTGGGGATAGATAGATAGATGGCGTGTATGGGGATAAATAGATTAGATTAGATTATAGCAAACAATACATTCTATATAATCCTGTTTTAAGAGCAAAAGTCAACTTAACTGTGACTACAGAGGCGCAAGCAGCATCTCACGTATTAAGAGGAGACGTGGTTTTACCAAAATGTCTGTACGGTAGAGAAATAAAATATCAGCGAAACATAGAAATGTGGGGCTGGAAGGGACCTCGAGGGCTCATCAGGCTCAGGCCCCCTGCGCTGAGGTGGGAGTAAACAGACCTTGGCCATTGCTGCGAGGGGTTTGTCCAACCTGTGCTTAAAACCCCCGTGTCCTGGCAGGGATCCCGCAGCCGCCCTTGGACGCCTGGTCCAGAGCTTAGCTCCCCTCAGAGTTAGCTAGAAAGTTTTCCCCTGATATCTACCCTACATCTCTCGCTGCAGACGAAGCCCTTTGCTTCCTAGAACAATTGATCCCCGTCCCCCCGTAGCAGCCCTTAAGTCATTTGAAGGCTGTTCTCAGCTCCCCCCCTCAGTCCTCTTTTCTCAGGACTAAACATGCCCAGATTTTAATCTTCTCTCCCAGGTCCGGTTTTCAAAACCTTTGATCATTTTTGTGGCTCTCCTCTGGCCTCTCTCCAGTTTGTCCACATCTTTCTTAAAGCGCAGGGCCCAGGAGACTCCAGCTGAAGCCTCGGTGGTGCTGAGCAGGATGGAACAATCACCACCCATGTCTCACATATGATGCTCCTGCTAATACACGCCCGAAAATTAGCTGGTTTCACAACTGCAGCGCATTGCTGGCTCGTTCACTTGGTGACTCACTTAGACGTTTGATTTTTCCTTCCTGAGTGAAGCACTTTGCACTTGTACTGAATTTCCTCTTCTTGATTTCAGGCCAATTTTCTGATTTGTCCAGGCTGTTTTGACTTCGAATCCTGCCCTCCAAAGTGCTTGCAACCCCTCCCAGCTTGGTGTCAGCCACAGACGTATCGGCACAGACTCCGCTCCATTATCCAAGTCACTAACACAAATACTGAACAGTACAGGACCCAGGACTGACCCCTGTGGGACCTCAGCAGACACCCTCCCAGTTTTCATGGGCTACAGCCCCACTTCATCGGATGCGTGTAGTGGATGAAGTGGGTTTTAGCCCACGAAAGCTTATGCTCAAATAAATTTGCTAGTCTCTAAGGTGCCACACGTCCTCCTCTTCTTTTTGCAGATACAGACTAACGCGGCTGCTACTCCGAAACCTCCCAGTTTGACAGCCAACCATTGAAAACTTCCCTCAAAGTCCAATTTCTCGACCCAGCTGTGCACCCACCGTCTAGTAATGATATCTGGGCTGCATTTCCTTAGGTTGCTTATGAGGCTGTCACATGGGCCTGCATCAAAAGCTTTACTGAAATCAAGAGATTTCCTGTCTGCAGCTCACCGGGCCAGTAACCCTTTCAAAGAAGGAAATGAGGTTGGTTTGCCATGATTTGTTCTTCATAACTCCATGCTGGCTAGTCCTTATTCTCCTCTAGGGGTTTACCAACTTTAATCGTATCCTCTAGGGGTTTACCAACTTTAATCGTTTGTTCCGGTATCTTTCCAAGTACAGAAGTCAGGCTGACTGGTCTATAATTCCCTGGGCCCTCTTTGTTCTCCTTTTAAAAGATAAATATTACGTTTGCCCCTGTCCAGTCCTCTGGGGCCTCACCCGTCCTCCATGACTTCTCGCAGATAATCGCAAATGGTTCCCAGATTGCTTCGGCGAGTTCCTTAAGTAACCGAGGATGAGTTTCATCAGACCCTGCCCGCCCAATCTTTCCCTTGTGGTCCTTTCCCCTGGTTAATATTCATTGTGTTAAGTACCTGGGCACCGTTAGCCATTTTAATGAAGATTGAAACCAAATGGGCACGATACACTTCAGCCTTCTTGATGTCATCAGTTCATTATGGTCATCTAGTCTGACCTCCTGCACAACGCAGGCCACAGAATCTCACCCACCCACTCCTGTAACAAACCCCTGACCTATGTCTGAGCTACTGAAGTCCTCAAATCGTGGTTTAAAGACCTCAGGGTGCAGAGAATCCTCCAGCAAGTGACCCCTGCCCCACGCTGCAGAGGAAGGCGAAAAACATCCAGGGCCTCTGCCAGTTTGCCCTGGATTAGAGCTCTCCTTCCCTGCTAAGCAGAGGACCTCCACTTTCATTTGCCTTTCTCTTGCTCCTAATGGATTTAAAGAACCTCTTCTTGCTTTACATGACCCTTGCAGGTGTGACTCATTTTATGCCTTAGCCTGTCTGATTTTGTCCCTACAGGCTTGGGCTGGTCTTTTGTTCTCCTCCTGAGCAGGTCATCTGGGTTTCCACTCTTTAACAGGCAGCAGATTTAAAACAATTAGAAGGAAGTTCTTCTTCACGTAGTGCACAGTCAACCTGTGGAACTCCTTGCCTGAGGAGGTTTGGAGGCTGGGACTATCACAGGGTTTAAAAGAGAACTAGATATTCATGGAGGTTAAGTCCATTAATGGCTATTAGCCAGGATGGGTAAGGAATGGTGCCCCTAGCCTCTGTCAGAGGGTGGAGATGGATGGCAGGAGAGAGATCACTTGATCATTGCCTGTTAGGTTCACTCCCTTTGTGGCACCGGCATTGGTCACTGTCAGAAGACAGGATACTGGGCTGGATGGACCTTTGGTCTGACCCAGTCTGGCTGTTCTTATGTTCACCCAAATCGCCTTCTAACTTCAGATTTGCAACCACTGATCAGAATCAAGTCAACCAGAATCAGAATCTGGTTACTTTCTCCGCTGCACGGCTGCCTGTTGGGTGGGGGGTGGCAATTTGGCCCAGGCCCTGGACCCTGCAGGGGCCCCCACGAGAATGTAGTATTTTGTAGTATTGCAACTTTTTTTTATGGAAGGGGCCCCTGAAATTGCTTTGCCCCAGGCCCCCTGAATCCTCCGGGCGGCCCTGCTCCACTGGCTGGAACAAACACCTGGCCCCAGCACATTCCAGCAGACAACTGGAAATCGCCAAATTCCTTTCCCAACAGATGTCTGGGGAGCTGAAGTCCCCCCTACCCCGACCCCCTTACTACCAGGTCTTGTGTTTTGGATCCTTCTGTTATTTGCTCTAGAAATGCCTCCTCCTCCTCCTTCTCTTCCAGATCTGGGGCAACCCCCCCAACCATGATGTCACCCCTCTTCCCCCCTCCCCTTTATCTTTGAGTTGCTCCGCCTCCCGCCTCCTTCTGGGCCAAGAGCGTCCAAAACAACCTTGTATGCGACACCTGATAAGGAAGTTTCAGACTCTGTCCAGGCTTAGATGCACTACGTGAAATATAGTTTGGAAAACATTCCAAGAGGCTAGATATTAAGCAAACACACAATATACAGATATACACACGCGCAGCTATAGACACACATCCTCTTCTGAGATACACAGTCACATAAATAGATGTGAGACGTGTGTATCATACATGTGTCTATCTATACTTGTGCGTGTGTATGCGTGTACACCAGATACACAGATTTCTGCACACACTCACACATTTGACGTACATACACATACACAAAGAGGCATATACGCACATATTTTACATAGACCCACAAATTATACCCACACTTCTCTATCTGTGCACAGATCCACATCTCGCTGTCTGTACACTGCAGCTTCTCGTCATGCATCTTTCCTAACATGTATTTCACGTAACATGCACTCCCACCCCGTCAATCCAAAGATATTTCTCATAACACATACGCTTGTGCAACCGCCCACCATGCTTATCTATGCATGGGCTTGGGAGGAGCAGATTGGTATCAGTAAATGTTGATTTCACACAGTACATGCACAAACTGATAAAAAGTCTTTCCGCCGATGATCAGTGAAACGTACAGCGCGGCAGAGCGCTGCCTGAGGAGGCAGGAGTTTGATTTAAGGCTGTTTCCTTTGTGTATTTCGATATGTGACATTGACCATTTGGGTTGTACCGGTTAGAAAGCTTGAGCTTTTTGCATCTGAACGTCTAGTGCCATTAAATAATTGTCGTCGGCAACCCCCATTGTCTGAATAAAAACCCCAATTTTGTGCAGTTGTGAAGATTTAGCTCAATGCAAATCTAAAAAAAACACCTTATGAATAAACACTGAGATTATCTGTCCAACTGATCAAAAATAAAAATCAAATTTGGCCGAGCCTGGCTCTGCAGCACTTGTAGGAGGTTGCCGCTATTTTCCTCTGCTTCTACATAACGTGTCAGCACGTGGGCCAGTGGGTCAGCGACAAACTCTGCTAGGGGGCTTCCCCTAACTGCAGCATCCTTCTGGAGATGCTCAGATCACTGGCGGTTAGGACCATGTAGGTATCTGGATGGAGGGATGGGTGTGTGTGGGGATAGATAGATAGATAGATAGATATAGGGGGTGTATGGGGAGAGACAGACAGGGGAAAGGGTCAGCTCTGCTGTAGTTCAGGCTCTTGGTAGGACAGATGTCTGAGGACAGAGAGCCGGCTGGAGCAGGGCTGCCCGGAGGATTCAGGGGGCCTGGGGCAAAGTAATTTCAGGGGCCTCTTCCATAAAAAAAAGTTGCAATACTATATACTACTATATTCTCGTGGGGGCCCAGGGCCTGGGTCAAATTGCCCCACTTGCCCCCCCGGGCGGCCCTGGGCTGGAGCGATACGTGTGTCTGGGGATCGATCGGGCAGCCCCACACACTGGGCTAAGACATCAGAGCATGTTTCACAGCCACTTTCACTAGAGCTGGGTACACTCAGCACAAATGCCTGCAAGCGCACCCCCCCACACTCACGCACGTGCACGCACACACATGTGAATACACACACCCGTGCACACACCCGCACGCACACACACATTCACGCATGCACACGTGAACACACACGGGTGAACACACATTCATACACACACAGGTGAACACACATGCACACAGGAATACATGCACACACATGCATGCACACACACACGTGAACACACACGCACGCACACACACATGTGAACGCACACACATTCATACACGCACACGTGAACACACACACCCGCACACACGAGCTGTCAAGTTCTACCAGCAGAGACAGGAAATCAGTTTCCTGTTATGAAACACTCCTGCCCATGCCCCTGCCTGGCCCCTGGGCCCGCTCACCCGCCCCCAGCCCGTGGGGCACTGCCAGCCCCCAGGGCCCGCGCTGGTACCTTGGATGTTGAAGTCGTTGTCAGGGCCGGTTCCCTCCTGTGTGGTGCAGGTGGCCCAGGCCAGCAGGGTGCATAGGGCAGCGATGTGGCTCCGATGAGGCTCCATGGTCCTGGGAAGGGAGACCCGGAGCGATGAGCCGTCCGGCCTGGCAGGGCTGCCTGGGCTGTGCGGGGCGGGCAGGCTGGGAGGGGACAGATAAGGGCTGGGCTGAGGCGGCTGCTAGGGGAGGCTGAGGAGCAGGGCAGGAAGTTGGAGAGGAGCCAGGAGCAGTAGAAACACCCCCATATCTCCCCCATTGCCCCTGCGCTGCCTTGGGGAGGGGATCATTGGGGCTGGAGAGGGGAGCCAGGGGGAGCAGATCACTGCCCCCTCCGCTGTCTTGGGGAGTAGATCACTGCCCCGTGGGATCCAGGGGGAGTGGATCACTGTCCCCTCTGCAGTCTTGGGGAGTAGATCACTGCCCCGTGGGATCCAGGGGGGGGCAGATCACTGCCCCGTGGGATGCAGGGGAGCAGATCATTGGCCCATGGGATCAAGGGGGGAGCAGATCACTGTCCCGTGAGATCAAGGTGGGAGCAGATCACTGCCCCGTGGGATGCAGGAGGAGCGGATCACTGCCCCATGGGATCAAGGGGGAGCAGATCACTGCCCAGTGCAATCCAGGGGAAGCAGATCACTGCTCCATGGGATGCAGGGCATTCTGCCTGGTGGGATACAATGGGGGACTGTGGATCAGTGACTGGTGGGATCCAGGATTCACTGGCCCTTTGGATGCACAGCTGGGGAGTTGATCAGATGAGGCAGTGAATCCCCACCCGTGGGCTCTAGCAGGGCCGATCCTGCACTTTGCAGTGGGGGGATCAAGCGGGAGATGGCAGCCAGCTCCCTCCCCATGCCACACACAGGGACACTCAGGTACCAGGTCGCAGGACCTTAGCCAAACCAGGGGGGAGAGGTGATGCACCCCAGACACAGAGGGTGCTGGAAAGAGGGTGTTAAGGGGGGTTTAGACCCCCCCCCCCGCCTTCACTCCCCAACCGTCTGGCTGGAAGGAAGGCAGGTCCCTTCCCCGCAGCAGCAAGATAATCAAACCCTCCCAGGGGACGTTGGGGCTGGACAGCAGATAAAACAGGGCGTTGTGATGCCAGCACATTGGGATTGCTGCTTTTGTGCCTTGCAAGAGCCCTAGAGGTGCCAACCCAGATCAGGGCCCCCTTGTGCCAGGCGCTGCTCAGACCCCAACTGAGATCAGGACCCCCTTGTGCCAGGCGCTGCCCAGACCCAGTGAGACAGTCCCTGCCCCAAGCACTCCCAGTCTAACCTCACAAGCCAGACAAAATGAGGTTCATTATCCCCATTGTATGGATGGGGAAACTGAGGCACAGAGCCAGGCCATGATGTTACCGGGGAGTCTATGGGGCACAGGTCGGAATTGGACCCAGCTCAAGCAGCTGTTTGTAGCTTTCACTAACACCCCCGTCCCTACTTTTTACTGTGAAAAACAAACTGTCCAACCTTCAATCAAAGTCAGGCCGGACCCAAACCCTGCCCCCCCGTGACGCAGGTGAGCTCTGTCCCAGCAAGAACATGGGGAGGGACAGGCTGGAACAAACACCGCCTGTTGGCCAGAGATAAGGCGCCGGAGCAGCGCCGGGCTGGACCGGGCTGTTTATACCAAGCCCGGGGCCTCTTTGAAACAGCTGAATGGCGTGATTGTGGGGGTGGTAACGGAGCGTCCCGCTCAATGCCCCCAGTCCCACCCCCAACACATGCACTAGTGTTGCCATACAGCTAGGAGTACATGCCTGCAGCCCCAGACACACTGGTCCATGCACATCCCTGCACACACATGACTACATGCATGCACACGCATGTACATTCCTGCATGTACCTCCCCCCGAATACAGGCATATCGCTGCACACACATGACTACACACCTGCACACACACATATACATTCCTGCATGTACTTTCCCCCAAATACAGGCACATCCCTGTGCATACATGACTACACGCCTGCACATCCACATATACATTCCTGCAGGTACTTCCCCCCAAATACAGGCACATCCCTGCACACACACACGACTCCACACATGCACAAACACATGTACATTCCTGACTTCACCCTTACCCAATACAGGCACATTCCCTACATGCACACGTGAATACATACACATGTGAATGGAGTGACAGACACACTAGCACACACACATCCCTGCACACACATGAATACGCATATGCACAAACATATGTACATTCCTGCACCCTCCCCGCCCCGAATACAGGCACATTGCTGCATGCATACATAAATACACACACACACACACACACACGTAGCCTCAGACACACTGGTATATACACATCCCTGCACACACACGACTACATGCCTGCAGACATGCGCAAAGACATGGGCCTCCTTGCATGCACCCATACCCCACCCCGAATACCGGCACATCCCTGCATGCACACCCACGAACATACACCTACACGCTCACACACACACAGCCTGGCACATAATCTCACACACGTATTATTACGCACACACACAAACATAGTCACAGGCTCCTTATAAGGTTAACCCATCAGCCACCAGGGACTTTGTCCAGCTCAGGGAAGGGGTGTGTGTGTCAGGACTCCTGGGTTCTATCTCCAGCTCTGGGAGAGGCTGTGGGGGGTAGTGGGTCAGGGGAGCAGGGTCCGGACTCCTGGGTTCTATCCCCAGCTCTGAGCAGGGGGCTGGGGGGGCAGGACTTCTGGGTTCTATCCCCAGCTCTGAAAGGCAGGGCAGGGGGGCAGGACTCCTGGGTTCTATCCCCAGCTCTGAGCAGGGGGCTGGGGGGGCAGGACTTCTGGGTTCTATCCCCAGCTCTGAAAGGCAGGGCAGGGGGGCAGGACTCCTGGGTTCTAGCCCCAGCTCTGAGGGGGGGGTGGGGAGGACTATTGGGTTCTAGCCCCAAGTGTGAAAGGGGGGTCGGG
This sequence comes from Chelonoidis abingdonii, assembly GCF_003597395.2. Taxonomy (NCBI): domain Eukaryota; kingdom Metazoa; phylum Chordata; order Testudines; family Testudinidae; genus Chelonoidis; species Chelonoidis abingdonii. The sequence goes on from NC_133794.1 coordinate 3,218,644, forward strand.
AGGGCAGGACTCCTGGGTTCTAGCCCCAGCTCTGAGTGGGCCAGTCCGGGGGCAGGACTCCTGGGTTCTAGCTCCAGCTCTGAGCAGGGGGGCAGGACTCCTGGGTTCTAGCCCCAGCTCTGGGAGAGGCTGTGGGGGGTAGTGGGTGAGGGGAGGAGGATCCAGACTCCTGGGTTCTATCTCCAGCTCTGGGAGAGGCTGTAGGGGATAGTGGGTGAGGGGAGGGGGATCCAGACTCCTCGGTTCTATCCCCAGCTCTGAAAAAGGGGGTGGGGGGGCAGGACTCTTGGGTTCTAGCCCCAGGTCTGAAAGGGGGGTCGGGGGGGCAGGACTCCTGGGTTCTAGCCCTAGCTCTGAGCAGGGGGGCAGGACTCCTGGGTTCTAGCCCCAGCTCTGGGAGAGGCCTCAGGGGCTAGTGGTTGGAGGGGGGATGGGCAGGGGCCGGAGACATTGGGTGGGGGTGAGGACCCATATCAGCCATTCCCAGGACACTTCCCTCTTTCCCTGCTGCTTATCGCCCCCTCCCCACGCAGGATAATCCCCCTCCGGGGCTTCCGCCCATTTCCCCCATGGGGCCTGCCCCTTAACCCATCTGAGCCAGGACAGCAAGAAGAGATCGGAGGGGGGGCACCGTGGGCTGACGCCCTCCCCCTTGTCACTGAAGGGGTCACACTGGGGTTGATGGGAGCTGGGATCACCAAGACTGGGGGGGATATTAGGGACCCCCCATAACAGTGGGGGTGGGGGGAAGGAATAAGGCTGGTTGGTTGCTAAGCAACTGCAGGGACTGGGGGGGCAGGAAGCTAGTGGTGAGATGGGAGAGCCAGGCTGGGGGGGTCGTCATGGTGTGATCCCTCCCCTCCAGACAGTGTTACAGATTCCAAAGAGGGGGGTATTTACAGTTCAAAGGAGCCATTTGATTTGGGACAGAGATACTGAGTCCCTGTGCCTGCACCCGTCACATCATCCCTCTATGCCTCAGTTTCCCCACCTGCCCAATGGGGAAAGTGTTTATTTAGATTGTCAGCTCCGGGGCAGGGACTGTCTCTCAGTGGGTCCGGACAGCTCCTGGCCCAAGGGGGCCCTGATCCCAGGCAGGGTCTGTGCAGCACCAGGAGCTAAGGGGGCCCCGACCCCGGATGCAGCCTGGAAGTGCAGCTGTGAGACGCTAACGAAGCTGCCTGGGGGGCTGTGGCAAAATGGGGATTTTGAGTAATATTTTCATGACGCCCACATGTGCCTCAGTTTCCCTCCAGATGTACCCTTGCTCCCCAGCGGATGTGAAAGGGTTAAATCTGCTCTTGGCCCAGAGCAGGCACCTGGGGCTGGTTAGGGTGGAGCCCGGGGCTGGTTCAAGCACCAGCTGGAGTCTTCAAACAGCCAAGGGGAGACCCCTCCCCGGCCCCCCACTAACACTCAGTAACCCAGCCCAGCACCAGAACAAAGGGGTCAGGCCGGGGGTTAAGCGCTGCCCCCTTGGCCAGACAAAGGGCAGAGCCAGAACGGTGCCCACCACAGCGCTGCTGGGTACATGCTCTGGCTTGGCCAGGCTGCCCCACGCGACCCCTCAGGGCCACCCGGGGGCCCCGCCGCGGCTGCGAGCAGGGGACTAATGAACCTGCTCCGGTGGGTGCCCGGAGGGCACGCAGGGGGCTGGCTGCCCGGGCTTCGCTGCAGGGAGCCACCGAAAGACGGGGCAGCTGGTCCACAGGCCCATATCCAGAGTCAAATGGGGCCGGGGGGCGGGGGGGGCAGGCACAGACCCTCAGCCCCACCCTCTGGGCTGGGAGCGGATCCTGGGGGGACGGGTCCCCCATCCCCAGTGGGCATTGAATAATCTGGGGATCATGCACCCGGTAGCACCCGCGTCCAGCCACGATTCGCAGCCAATGGACCCGGCCCCATGCAGCCAGGCGCCCCCCAGCGAGGGGCAGGGAGCCTGGCCTGGTGCCAGGGAGGCACCGCGGGCTGGAGAAACCCAGAGCACGGCCCTGTGCCAGCCAGTGGCAGAACCCGCCTGCCCCCCATGTGATCTACGGTCCCTCCTCACGGGCACCTGCCTGCCCCAAGCCCCCCTGTCCATCC
>NC_133794.1:3223540-3225182 GCF_003597395.2 Chelonoidis abingdonii
CCCCACAGGCATCTGCCCCTCCAAGCCCCCTCTGTCCATCCCTTCCCACCCACACCCAGCCCCATGACCCCCCATCCATCCCTACTGACCCCCCATCTGACCCGTGCCCTTCCATCCCTACTTGCCCCATCCTCCCATCCATCCCTTCCCATCCCCCACCTGCCCCATACCCCCTCTATCCATCCCTACTCACCCCACACTCAGTCCCCCTGTCTATCCCTCCCCACAGACACCCACCCTCCCCAAGCCCCCCTCTATCCATCCCTTCCCACCCCACACCTGCCCCATGCCCCCTAGATCTATCCGGTGCCCGCTGCTGGCAGATCTGGGGCAGGGGTGTGCCAGGCAGGAAGCAGGTAGCGGCTGCTGGACCCTGGGGATCTCTGTGGGGCTCAGACTCCCAGATGGGGTCTGTCGCCCCCTCCTAGCCCTGCGTGTCTCCCCCCACAGTGGCCTGCGGGCGAGGGTCTCACTGTCCTCGTGGTCCTGGGCAAGCAGCCCCCAGCGTCAGCCGTAGCGAGGGGGATGTGGGACCCCAGGAGCCGACCCCCCAAGATCCAATCCTGCTGCAGTTCCAGGCCCCGGTCTGCCAGTGGGGGGTAACTGAGGGCCCAATTCTGGAGCGGGGGGGCACATCTGCCAAGGGCCCAATCCTGGGCTGGGCGGGCTGAAGACACCTTGATCCTGGGGTTGCAAAGGGCCTGATCCTGCACTGGGGACCCCCCCACATCAACACACAAAGCTGCGGAGGGGAATGAGACCCCGATGCCCCCTCCCTGCCCCCATCTGGGGGCTCCTGGCAGCCCCCCCTCACCCAGAGCGAGGCTCATCTCCCCAGCATTGTCACGGCAACCAGGGGGTGGGGCTGAAAACACAGCAGCACCCCCAACAGGCATCAGCCTAGAGCCCCACCAGTTCCCCAGCCGGGGCCCCCCCAAGGGAGCCAGGGCCAGGGCCAGGGCCAGCTGTGGCCACCTAGTGGCCACTGGAGGGGGGGCTCAACCAGCTGCAAAATCACGAGCCCCCCATTTCCACCCCCTACAAAGCAGGCCTGCCCCAGATGCCCCCCGGGAGGGGCAGAACAAACCAGCAGACCATGGCTTGCTCTGCTCAGGGGGGTTTATTGGAAAATCCAAGATTCAGAGCCCCCCCTCCACCCCTCGGCTGATTGCTGGGGAGCAGCGAGGGGGGAACCCCCAGCACAGACCCCACCCCTCAGCGGGGACCTCTCCCAGGAGCGCTGGCCCCATCCAGGCCCCCATGATCGCCTGCTCCCCAAACCCTCTTCCAGGGAGCAGGGCAGCCCCCAGCACAGCCGATCCTGGCGTCTCCGGTGCCCCATGGCACGCTCGGCGCTCCTGGCTGCAGGGCGGGACGGGGGGCAGGCTGGGGGGTGCCTATACCCAGGGATTAACCGGGGAGGTGGGAATTGGGGGAGTCCAGCTGAGGCTTGTTTCCCCGATGGGGGGAGGGAGATCCCCAGGGTCTTGGGGACTTGGGGAGGGGCCAACAGGGGGTGCAGGAAGGAGCTAGACATGCAGTGGGGGGTGGGCGGGGGCTGGGGAATGAAGCAGGTGGATCTGGGGTGTAGATCAGTGGGGAGAGGCCGGGGGAGGCTGCCAGGGGAAGGTGCCAGGGGTTA
>NC_133794.1:3228618-3235158 GCF_003597395.2 Chelonoidis abingdonii
GGGATAGAACCCAGGAGTCCGGGCTCCCAGCCCTGCCCTCCCCGCCAGCTCTAACCACCGCACCCCACTCCCCTCTCAAACCAGGGATAGAACCCAGGAGTCCGGGCTCCCAGCCCTGCCCTCCCTGCCAGCTCTAACCACTGCACCCCACTCCCCTCCCAGAGCGGGGATAGAACCCAGGAGTCCGGGCTCCCAGCCCCACCCTCCCCGCCAGCTCTAACCACCGCACCCCACTCCCCTCTCAAACCGGGGATAGAACCAGGAGTCCGGCATTCCCCCCTCCCCCTGCTCTAATCGCTGGAGCCCAGCGGACACTGGCCTTTGCTCTGGCACAGCTTAGCCCATCCCCAGCTACCCCGGCAGCCCCCCAGCATCCCGCGGTACCTTGCCAAGGGGCGCCCCCATCTCCAGGGAGCAGGGGGCACTGGGCCCCTCATCGGCTTCGCAACTGCTGCCGGTGCCCGAGGGCGAGATGCTGCCCTTCACGGAGGGCAGACGGGGGTGCGGGGCCTCGGCCCCCAGCAGGAGCCTGAGGGGAGATGGGGGTGAATGGGCAAGAAAGGGGGGGAAGGGCTGGGGGGGGGCCCGAAAGGAGAACCTGCCCCCCAGACATCTTCATCCCTCTCCAGATGCCAATTCCACGCTCACAGAGCGAGATGCCCCCCAACACCCACCTCCTCCTCCCTTTACCCACGGACCCCCTGCCCCTCCCCCACCCCCACATGAATTTGGGAAATCTGGTAATAGTTTTATGACCACTAGGTGTGCCTCAGTTTCCCCACTGATTTTGCCTGACCAGCCACTAGTGCCAAGGGAATGACCCCCAGAGGAGAGGGGAGTGAGGCCTGGCCTAGGGCTGCCCCATGGCACCCCCAGGAGCTGAGCAGGATCGACCCCTCTGAGCAGGGGACGCAGGAAGCCGACAAGAACCCCCATGGGAAACTGAGGCAGGCTGGGCACAGGCAGGGCCATCCCCACGCCCCCCAGGCAGGGCTCCCGGAGCTACCGTCACTCAGGCCGGGGGGGCTTCTCACAGGGAGATGGACGCTGCGTCCCATCGGGACTTTCGGAGAGCCCAGGTCAGCTCCGGAGACACCCACCCAGCCGCAGCACGGCGCTGATGGGGGACCGGGGGGGCCGGGGTAACTCCCGAGCTGGGGGGGGCTGGGGCTGCGTGATTATGAGGTGGGGGGGCTGGGGTACTCGAGCTGGGGGGGGGGTGACTAGCGGGCCTGGAACTCCCTGGGGGGCGGTGCCACGACTGAAGCGTTTGCTGAGAGCTGCGTTTGACGGCGGGTGATTGGGCAAGGATCGCTGGGCTCAATGGCCGCGAGACCGGTAGCTGGGGGGGAGGGATGTGGGGGTTAGCGGTGTCCCGTCCCCCCCCCGCAGGTACGTCTGCTCCTTCAATATGGAGGGGGAACGCTCCAGGCAGCTCCATGTATGCCCACTGCCCCGTCTCAGGATTCCCTACATGCCCCTCAAGACCCCGGCCTATCTCCTGCCCGCTCACCTGCCCAGGCTCTCTCCTGCCCTCCTACTGCCCCTCCACACCTATCTAACTTGCCCCTCATTGCCCCTGCGTCTTCGGCCCTACGTCTCACAGCTACCTCTGCCGCTCTGCCCGTACCCTGCCCTCAGCTCTCCCACCTACCTATGCCCCTTCTGCCCCCCCTGCAATCGCCACTCTCCATGTCTCCCCCTCCTGCCATCATCCTCACCTCTCTACTGCCCTCACGCCCTTTCTCCTGCCCCCTCATGCCCCCCATCCACTGCCTCCCGCCCCGGCCTCTCCGCTGCCCCTCATGTCCTCTTCCCCCATCCTATGCCCTCTCACGCCTCATGTGCCCCAGCGTCCTCTCTGCCTCCCCTCACTGCCTCTCCCCACATCCTCTGCCGCTCTCTCTGCCCCACTGCCTTCTTCTCCGTCGCCTCCCCCACACTCCCTCCCTTCCTGCGCGCCTTCTGCTTGGCCCCCCGGCCCTCCAGTGCACTCGCTGCTCACTGACACCTCCCCTGCCACCACTGTGACCCGAGACCCCTCCCGCCCGCGGTAACGTCTCGAGAGGAGCCGTGCGCTGGCGAGCGGCCAGCACGGGGGGGTTTTTGGGGGTGCAGGCAGCCCATGGCACGAGCCTGCAGCCTGCTGGATCGCAGGCAGGATCTCGGCCTCGCTGGGCCCAGAGACGGGGTTACACGCGGCCCCAGGCCCCGTCCCCTCATCCAGCCTCTGTCCACGCCATTTCCCTCCCCATCCTGCTGCTTCACAGCTCCCGCTCCCACATCTCCACTCCCCCATCCGTCCTGTCCCCCAGCTCCCGTGCCTACCCTGCTCCACCAGCTCCTGTTCCCCCCAATGCCGCGTCTCCATGTCCCCAGCTCCCGTCCCCCCATCCTCACTTGCTCCACAGCTCCCGTCCCACATCCTCCCGTCTCCCCCATCCGCCTCCTGTCCACCCAGCTTCCCGTCCTCCACCTCCTCTCCCCAGCTCCTGTCCCATGCTCCATCCCCCATCCTCTTCCGCCACACTCCGCCCCGACATCCTCAGTCTCTCCCCCATTCCGCCCTCCTGTCCAGCAGCTCCCGTCCTCCCCCTCGCGCTCCACAGCTCCTGTCCCACCAACCGCCTGTCTCCGCCATTTCCCGTCCCCATCCAACCTGCCCACAGCTCCCGTCCCCCATCGCCTCCTGAAATCCCCCTCCCGTCCCGATCCCACCTCCGCCCACAGCTCCCGGCCCTCTGGCTGCCATCCCTAGCTCCACCCGCAGCTTACTCCACCCCACATCTCACCGGCCCACAGCTCCCACTGGCCCACATATACTCAGCTCCCCCCATCCGCCTCCTGTCCCCCCAGCTCCCGTCTCCTATCCTCCGCCCCACAGCCCCATCTCCCCATCGCCTGCTTCCCCGCTCCCCTCCCCACTCCCCCCCCCATCTGCTCCCATCCCCAGCTCATCCTCCTCTCTCCTCGCCTGCTCCCCCGGCTCCCATCCCTCCTCTGACTCCGTCCATCCGGATCCTGTGCCCCCATCCTCTGCCTTGCCCCAGCTCTCCGTCCTCCGCCTATCTGCCTCTGTCCCCTTAGTTCCGTCCCCCATTCCTCCGCCCCACAAGCTTCCATCCCTCCATCTGCCTCCTGTCCCCCCGGCTCCCGCCCTCCATCCTCACCTTCCAGCTCCCATTCCCTCCAATCCACCGTCCTGTCGCCAGCTCCGGCTCCATCATCCTCGCTGCCCATACATCTCGGCCTCCTGTCTCCCCGGATCATCCAAACATCTCCGCCCCCCAGCTCTCATCCCCCCATCCTTCGCTCCCAGTTCCGTCCCCGACCATCGCTCCCTTCCCCTCAGTTCCGTCCCCCATCCTCACGCCCACAGCTCCCGTCCCCCACTGCCTCCTGTTCCCCAGTTCCCATCTCCCGCATCCTCACCTCGCTCCCCCATGCTCTCATCCGTCCCATCCCTCCTTCCCCAGGCATCTCCGCTCCTAGTCCTCCTGCCCCACAGCTCCCATCTCCCCATCTCACCTCCCACTCCCCATGCTCCCGTCCCCGCATACACTACCCCCACTTCCTGTCCTATGCCATCCCCCCGCAGCTCCCATCCTCTGACCCTGCTTCATCATAGCTCCTCATCCCTCACTTCGCATCTCCTACTGACTCCCGCCCCTCCCCGCCCAACCCACTCCCTCGCTCTCCCAGGTCCCATCCCGCCCCTCTCCCCCACTCACCTTTCCGCCTCTTGTTCAAGTTATGAGCCCACCCTAGGGGGAAGCAAGAGAGAGAAACGTGAGGGTGGGCCCCAGTCGGTACCCTCCAGGAAGGGGCTGGCACCGGGGTAGGTTTCTCTCCGGCCCTGGGGCAGGATGAGCACAAGAGCATCTGGGGGTCTCAGTAAACAGCAGCTCGGCCTTGGGGCCCCAAGGTGGGCACTGTGGGGGGGCACAGTGAGGGCGCAAGCCGGGTGACCCCAGCACCCTCGACCACCTCTAGAAAATCGGCAGCGCGTGTTCCAGCATCAACCAGATCTGGTCAAAAGGTGCCAAGGTATGGGACAGTGCCCAGGGGGCGCCCTGGAGAGGGAAGGGCTGGGTCACCACACGGCTCTGCCAGTGCCCCTCACTTCACCGACCTCGCATGCCCCACCGTTATCCCTTACCCTACGCCCAACAGCTCGGCAGTGCCCCTCACTCCTGACTCCAGCAGCCCCCGTTATTCCCTCCCTCACGGCCCAACAGCTCTGCCAGTGCCCTCCTCCCATCCACGCGCAGCCCTCGTTATCTCTCCCCACCTGACACGGCTCTGCCAGTGCCCCTACCCCGATCGCTAGTAGCCAACCCCCGTTATCTCTCCACCACCCTGCACCCCGAGCTCTGCCAGTGCTCCTCACTGCCCGATTAAGTGCACCCCTGTTATCTCCCGACGCCACACCAGCTCTAGCAGGCCTCTACACTCCCGACCGAGCCCGCGTTATCTCTCCCACCCCATGACGTCCCCGAGCTCTGCAGTGCCCCTCACATCCTGACTACAGCCCCCTTTATATCTCTCCCTACCGCCTGCACCCGAGCTCTGCCAGTGCCCTCATCCGTCTCGCAGCCCCACGTACTCCCACGTCCTGCACCCGACCTCTGCCAGTGCCTCCTCACCCGACTCGAGCCGCCCATTATCTTTCCCACCCTGCACCCCGAGCTCTAACCAGTGCCCCTTCCTTCCGATCGACAGCCCCCTCGTTTCTTCGCAACCCTGCAGCCCCGACTCTCCAGTGCCTCCTCACTTCCGACTCGCAGCCTCCCCATTATCTCTCCTACCCTGCACTCCCGCGCTCTGCCAGTGCCCTCACATCCCGCTCGCAGCCCCGTTAGTCTCTCACCCACCTGCATCCCCGAGCTCTGCCGTGCCCCTCATCCCGACTCGGCACCCCACTTATCTCTCTACCCTGCACGCCGACTCTGCCAGGCCCTCACTTCCCAGACTCGCAGCCCCTCGTTATCTCTCCCCACCCCTGCACCGAGCTCTGCAGTGCCCTCACTCCCTGACTCGCAGCCCCTGTTAGCCCTTCCTACTGGCCACACCAGCTCTGCAGTGCCCTGACTCCCAGACGCAGCCCCTGTTATCATTTCCACTCAGCTGACCCGACTTGCAGTGCCCCTCCACTCCTGACTCGCAGCCCCCCGTGTATCTACTCTCCTACCCCTGCACTGAGCTCTGCCAGCCTCACTCGACTCGCAGCCCTCGTATCTCTCCCCTACCCCTGCGACCGAGCTCTTGCAGGCCCTCACTCCCGACTCTGCAGCCCCTTACCGTCTCCCCACCGCCTGCACCCGAGCTCTCAGTGCCCTCACTCAACACAACTCGCAGGCGCCCATTATAATCTCCCCCACTCTCCTAAAAATCCGAGCTCTGGCCAGTGCCACCTCATCCTGACCGCGCACCCACCCGTTATCCTCTCTACCCCCTGCCTCCCGATTGCGCCAGTGCCCCACCTACAACACACTCCCGCAACCTCTAACTCTCCGCTCGCACCCCATCCCATTATCTCTCCCATACCACCCCACAGGCACCCCTGGAAATCCCTGCCAGTGCCCCCTCACTCCCGCCCGCACCGTCGCGCGCCCATTATCTTCCTAACTGCAGCCCGAGCTCCTGCAGTGCCCACTCACTCCGTCAGCTCCCCCAGATGTCCACCTTCGTTGCGTCCCACAGCCATCGTTATTCTCCCACACCCCCTGCACCGAGCTCCTGCCAGTGCCCCCGAACCCTCACTTCCCTACTCCCCAGACTGCAGCCCCTGCCATTACTCATTCTCCCCTAAACCCAAATCGACCGAGCTCATGCCAGTTGCCCTACTTAACGACTCGCAGTGCCCCATTACTCTCCTCCCTGACCGAGACTACCAACGTTAAGCCCATTGTGGACAAAAAAGCCATCGCACATATATAATAAATAAAAGCCCGTTCCCTGACCACTATGAGCTCCTGCCGAGCTGCAAAAGGCCGAATATACGCCAATACCGGAACTTCGACAGGCACCACACGTTATATACTACCTGCCCCGTAAGTTACCACTCTACGATCTTCGTGAAAGCCGATAATTAATACAAGAACACAAGCACAGGTCTGCAGACAACCAGCCTCCTGCCAGTCGCGAACCTCATCCTCATAAAGCCCATCCGACTCGCAGACCCATAATTACTCCCTAACGACTCCGCAAAACAGGGGAGGACCACTACCTGCACACAAATGGTGGCCCAGTTGCCCAAATCATCTCCCCACTCACCAGAGATCGCAGGCCACCCCTGTTCCCTCCCCCTACCCATCCCCCCACCGAGCTATGCCAGTGCCCCTCACTTACCCGACTCGCAGCACTGCCCATTAGTCTCTCCTACCCCTGCACCGCCCAGAGCTCTGCAGTGCCCCTCACCTGGATTGTATCCCCGACTCGCAGCCCCTTAATCTTCGCCACTGCACACCCTCGAGCTCTGCCAGTTGCCACCTTCACTCTCCTGACTTGCAGCCCCCTGTTCTCTCTCCACCCTGCACC
>NC_133794.1:3248259-3249300 GCF_003597395.2 Chelonoidis abingdonii
CCTCAGCCCCTGATCCCTGGCACCCCCAATCCTCAGTGCCTGATCCCTGCCCCCACCCGCCCCAGCACCCCCAATCCTCAGCCCCTGCCATAACTATAAAGGGAAGGGTAACAGCCCTCCTGTGCACAGTCCTATAAAACCCCTCCTGGCCAGAGGCACAAAATCCTTTCACCTGTAAAGGGTTAAGAAGCTCAGGTCACCTGGCTGACACCTGACCCAAAGGACCAATAAGGGGACAAGGTACTTTCAAATGGGGTGGGGTGGGAGGGTGGTTTTGTCTGTTCTGGGTACTTGTCTGAGACAGAGCGAGAGAAATCCAGCTCCTCCTCTCGAGTGAGCAGCTGTTTAGCAAGGAAAGGCCTTAGATTCTCTTTTGTTTTGGCTTGTGATTTTCTCTGCGCTGAGCGGCAGCTTCAGCCCCATTTTGTAACTTTAAAGTTTTGCCCAGAGGGAAACCCTCTGTTGGTTGCCTGTGAGGTTCCCTTCCAGGCTAGTCGTCCAGAGATGCTCCATTCACTGTTTTTCTTTCTAATAATGTTCTGGGTTTTTAATAATCTGATTGGGATTTTTAGTGTCCGAAAAACCCAGGGCTGGTCTGTGCTCATCTTGTTTATCCTCCAGCCTCCCCAGGAAAGGGGGTGAAGGGGCTTGGGGGGATATTTTGGGGAAATCGGACGCCAAGTCGCCCTTTCGCTGATTCTTTGTTTGAATCACTTGGTGGTGGCAGCGGTTACCTAATCCAAGGACAAGGGAAGGATTTGTGCCTTGGGGAGTTTTTAACTTAAACTGGTAGAAATAAGCGTAGGGGGGGTTTTCATGTGGGTCCCCACATCTGTACCCCAGAGTTCAGAGTGGGGAGGGAGCCCTGATAACCCCCTAACCCCACTCCCAGCTCCCCCAAACTTCAACCCCCAATCCCCACCCCCAGCACCTCCAATCCTCAGCCCCCAATCCCGGCACCTACCTAACCCTGGTTGCTGCACCCTCCTGACACTATCCCCACCCTGGCACCCTGATCCTCTCACCCCCCCCCATTCCTGT
>NC_133794.1:3251597-3256319 GCF_003597395.2 Chelonoidis abingdonii
GCTGTAGCCAGGGGACAGGCAGAGGCAGGGGCTGTAGCCAGGAGACAGGCGGAGGCAGGGGACAGGCAGAGGCGGGGGCTGTAGCCAGGGGACAGGCAGAGGCAGGGGACAGGCGGAGGCGGGGGTTGTGGCCAGGGGACAGGCGGAGGTGGGGGCTGTAGCCAGGGGACAGGCAGAGGCAGGGGCTGTAGCCCAGAGTATCTTACTCTCAGGCTCTGCCTGTTCATCTCCCGGCTCCTCCTGAAAGCTCTGCAGTAGCCCTTCGGCCCACGCACACCCCTCCGAGCCCGGGGCTGCCTGGCGCAGGTAGCCGTGGAGCTGGCGCAGGCTGAGGTGCTGGGGGGGCTCCCGGAAATCCTCAGGGTGATCACGCAGCCAGAGCTCCAGCACCTGCAGCACAGCCCTGGGGGCATGGGGGGGGGGTCAGTCCTGGCAAGAGGGGGCAGATCAGGCTCTGAGGCCCCTCCCCTTTGGGTCTGGGGGGCATCCCTGTAACCCCAGGAGCTGGTCTGAGACCCCCCAACCCACAGCAGCCCCCTCCCCTGGCCTGGCTGGGGGAGGGGCCCCACCACGGGAACTGGACTGCAGGGTTCTCACCCCACAGCTTGCCCAGAGACCAGCCCCCAGGGCTCCCCTGTCGGGGGTGGGGGGCAGCTCAGCGCCCTCCTGGGACTCACCTGTTGGAGGAGGGGGAGCCCAGCACACACACCCTGGGCTCAGTTGTCAGAGTCGGGGGAGCTGAGCCCCCTCCCCCCCGGGCTCACCTGTCGGGGAAGGGGGGATCCCAGCCCCCTCCCGGGCTCACCTGTCGGGGGAGAGGGGATCCCAGCCCCCCCTGGGCTCACCTGTCAGGGGAGAAGGGATCCCAGGGCCCCACCCCAGCTCACCTGTCGGGGCCCAGCGGCAGCAGGAGCTCCAGCACGCGGCCAGGGGTGGCGAATGCACGGTAGGTGGCCAGGAAGCTGGGGAGGTAGCCAGGGTCGCTCTCTGCACTGGCCGCGACCAGGCCTCTCACCAGCTGGGGCAGGGTCCCAGCGCGCAGCCGGCGCAGCTTGCAGGTGCGGTACTGCACGAAGGGGCAGGGGGGGCCAACTCCGGCCTGCGGGGAGGGGGGGGGGACAGATGGATGGAGTGTGATAGATAGATAGATAGATAGATAGAGGGGGTGTATGGGGATAGATAGATAGATAGATAGATGGAGTGGAGGGGGATAGATAGAGGGGGTGGATGGGGATAGAAAGATAGATAAAGGGCGGTATGGGGATAGATAGATAGAGGAGGTGGATGGGGATAGATAGAGAGATAGATAGAGGGGTGTATGGGGATAGATAGATAGAGGGGGTGGGGGATAGACAAGCATGGAGATTGAGACAGAGGGAATAGAAGGAATAATTACATCACTCCAGCCTCTTCCCCTCCTGAAGGACCCCAAAAGGGTCCACCAGCCTAAGCTGCAAGTTCCTCTGGGGAGGGGCCAGGGGCTGTTTATACAGAGACCCCTTGCTTGGCACTGAGATGCAGCCACCTCTGGGGCAGAGCACGGGGGCTGTTTATACAGAGACCCCTCACCCGGTGCTGAGATGCAGCCACCTCTGGGGTGGAGCACGGGGGCTGTTTATAACAACGCTGCACAGCAGATTAGGTCCGATGTGAAGAATTCCAGCTCTGAGAGAAAATGAGCCAAAGACACAGCACAGCACCCCCTGCTGGGCCCCTGCCCCACTCCCTGCAGCACCAGGCTCCCCCATGCAGGGGCCGACTGCGTCCACCCCCCTTGGCATAGGCAAGCTGGCAGGCCCCTGGCAGAGCCCCCCGTACCAGCGGGCAGGGTCCCCCGTTGGCCGCAGGCTCCGCCCTCACCCGATGCAGGGTGACGCTGTAGATGGCTCCGTCTTCCACCTCTTCACCCCACTGCTGGAGGGGCTCCTGTGGGGGGAGAACAGACCAGGCCATGGGCCCAGCCAGCACCCAACACCCAGAGATGGGAGCTGGGGAGCTGGGAATTGGGACTCCTGGGTTCTGTCCCCAGTTCTGGGAGGACAGTGGGATCTAGTGGTTAGAGCAGGGTGGGGGGCTGGGAGCCAGGACTCCTGGATTCTCTCCCCGGCTCTGCCACAGACACGATATGTGATCCCGGGTGAATCTCTTCACCCCTTGGTGCCTCAGTTTCCCCCGCATATACCACCTCTCAGAGGAGCCCTGAAACCTGGCGGATGCAAATGGAACTTCTATAGCTTTCCCCTGGGGGTGGGGTGAGGATTAAGGGGGCCCCTCACCCCACCCCCCGTGCAGCCATCAGCCTGGGGTGCTGGCAGCTCTGGGACTGAAGGATGGTGGTGCAGTTCGGCTCCCTCCCTGCAGGCAGCCCCCGGCACTCCACCTGTGCACAGCAGCACCTGCCCCCCGCCCCCCACAGGCAGGTGCTGAATCCATATCCCTGGAGAACAGCTGGAGAAACTGAGGCACGAAGCTGCTTTGGAAGAGACTGGAACTCAGAAGCCTGGACTCCCAGCCCCCTGCTAAAGGGGGGAGGAGCAGTGGGCACCCACTGCACAACCCACCCACCCCCACAGGGGGAAGAGAAGTGGGCGTGGCATGTGGGGGGAGCGTTCTGGGGCTCCGGCTACCCTGAACAACCCCCCATTTAAGGAGCCGGAGCGGAGCCGCCCAACCGGTCCAGCAGGGTCGGCCTCCCCCAGCCCCACCTCCACAGCGCCACAATAGGCCCTGCTGCCACGGCCCCCCCTCCCTTCGCCCTGCCCCCCACCCCAGCTGGTGGGGGGGCTGCCATCCCAGAAGTCGGGTTCTCCCCTCCAGCTCGGGGATGTGGGGCTGGCGTCCGGCACCCTGATCCCCATGGGACGCGGCCACCTGGGAAGGGGGCTGAGGTCTCCAATCCCCCCGAGCTGCCCCCACCCCACCATGCCCATTTGGTGCCCCTCGTTCACGGTGAGCTGCGGGGTCTCAACCCAGGCCTCAGCAGGGGAGGTGCCCCCCGGACACAAAGAGCCCCTCCTCCTCCCGGGCACCCAGCGCCCCCCAAGCAGCCATGTGCCCCGGGTCGGGGGGTGTTCTGGCAGTCGTGTGGCATAGGGGGCGGCCTGCTGTGAGAGGGGGTAGAGGGGGCCGTCTCTGGGCAGTCCCGTGTGGATAGGGGGCGTTGTGTGGGAGGGTCGAGGGGCGATCTCTGGCATCCAGTCAGTATGGCATAGGGGGCGTTGCTTGTGGGGCGGGTCCCGAGGGCGCCGTTCTGGGCGTGCGTGGTTCAATGAGGGTGGAGGGGGTGGGTAGGGGGTGAGGGGGCGTTCTGCGTGTAGTGTGATGGTAAAGGGGCGCTGTGCCCTTGGGCGGGTGCAGGGGTGCTATCTCCGGGTCCGTTGACCTAGGGGGGCTGTGCTGTGGGGCCGGGGCTAGAGGGGCGCTTCCGGGCCCGTCAGTGCTGGTCATGCCGGGTGCATGGGGGCCGCTGTCCGCCGGCCCCTTGCTGCCCGCTGCCTTGCAGGGGGGGCCATCCAACGCACCAAGCGGGGCTGTACCGTCGAGGGCTTGTATGAAATCCACACCTCGGAGGACAGGGGTCGCCGGGGGGCTTGGGCAGCGCGAGGGGAAGTCTGCGGCAGCACTCGAGCAGCATGGAGTGCCGAGGCCAGGCTGAGGTGTGGCCCGATTGCACATGCATGGGGGATGGGGAGCGGGGGGCCAGGTTTGTGCTCCCGCCTGAGGGTCGTTGTGGGGCTCCCACTCCCCACGACGCTGGTCCTGCTTAGGCGCCCTTTACCTTACAGTGCCCCCCGCATCCCCGAGGAGGTAGGAACTCCTGTTGGGGTGGGTGCATGCGCCCATACCCTGGCCCAACCGGCGGGGCTAGAGGAGGCAACGTGGGATGTTCTGGGTCGGGGAGGGGCAGCGGCGTCTGTAGGGGGCACGGTTTGAGGGGAGGGCCCTGGGTGGAGCCAGCTGGCTTACCCCTAGCGTGCGGGGGGGCTGACAGCCCCCAGCACGACCGGCCTACGGTTTCGACGTCCTTCTTCTTTGGGCGCTGCGGCGCTTTGGTCTGCTAACGAGGGCGCTGGACTGGCGGCTTGAGCGCGGCCCGTTGCTCCACGTTCGCCTCGTCGCCTGGTTCTCGTCTGGGGGCAGAGGAGGGGCGTGGAGCTGGTGGGGGCAGGCGACGCTTGCGCCCCCACTACCCTGTACCTGGCCTGTAGCCGGCCTCGCCCCCGCGCCATCCCAACCTGCCAGCTCCTACCCCATGCCCTCAAGTTTCCCCACCCCATCCTGCAACCCACCATGAGCCCTCAACCCACATGCCACCACCTTCCATAGGCTCCACATCCCCCTACCCACCCTCTCCGCCCCGTCTGCCAGTCCTCAACCCCCAGTGCCACCATCCTTCCCAGCAGCTTCCCCACACGCCACCTCACCCACCCCTCCCCAATCCTTGCCGCGCCACCCAGATGCCCTTTCTCCACAGCTCCCACACTTCTCCATCGGCCCCCACCCCTCCCCATCTGCGTCCCTCACCCCCCCAGTGCCACCACCTCTCCATGTCCCAATCCACTCGCCCACCCCCATCCGCACACATCTGCTAGCTCCCTCACCCACGGCCACCACCTCTCCCATAAGTCCCCACACTACTCGCCCCCCCCCCTCCCACAACCCTTGCAGTCCCCTCACCCAGTGCCACCCCATCTCTCCCCGCGCCCCCTCCCAGGCCCCAAT
>NC_133794.1:3258578-3295654 GCF_003597395.2 Chelonoidis abingdonii
CACCCCACCCCCAGCCCACACGCACCTTTTCCTCCTCCAACCTGGAACTGACCTGCCCCCACCCACACTCACCGTAATACATGTCCTGCTTCTGGGCGACGGGCAGCTTCACCCGGACGTTGGCGCTGGGCAGACGCCCCTCCAGGTTAGCGTGGAACTGCAGGAGAGGGCAGCATCAGTGCGGCCAGCGGGGGGGAGGGGGGAGGCTGGCTGGGCCTGGGGGCAGCTCCAGCGTGGTGGGGCTGGCGGGGAGGGGGGGAAAGAGGGGAGCCCTGTCCCAAGCCCACCTCCTCCTTGGTGATTTTCTGCAGCAGCTCCCTCTGGTCGTGGTCGCTCAGCTCGGCCAGCACCTGGAGCAGCTTCTCCTCTGTCTCCGCCAGCAGCTCCAGCACGTAGTCGCCGGCAGCCTTGTCCGGTGGGGCCCCAGCAAAGCGCCCACTTTCCTGGGGGGACAACAGGGCCCACCGCACGGGGGAAACTGAGGCACGAGTGCGGGCAGGGACTAGCCCAAGGTCAGAGGCTATGTCAGTGGCAGAGCTGGGGATAGGACCCAGGAGTCCTGCTCCCCAATCCCAGCAGCGCTCATGGTGGCCTGTGACTCAATAACCCCCTCCGGTCTTTAACCCAGGGCGTGGTAAAGGGGCGCCCAGTGGCGATACCAGGAAGCACAGGGTCGGTCTGTGTCCGCCAGCCCCTTCCTCTCCCAGCCTGTGCCAGGGGCCCACCTCCCTGCTCGCTCACCAGCCAGATGTGCTGCACTTTGCTGGCTAGGTGCTCCACGCCCGCCTTGGCCACCAGCAGCACCCGCGTCACCTTGTCCAGCTGCCGCTTGGCCGCGTCGCGCTGCATCTCCTCCTGGCGCAGGTGAGCCCACAGCTCCTCCAGCAGGCGCTGGGCCCTGGGCAGGGGGCAGGTGGGCATCAGGGCTGTGGGTACTGCCTACCCCGTGCAGGGCAGGGACAGAGAGCTCCTGCCCTTAGCTCCGGCGAACATAGGTGGAGCTCTTGCTCCCAGTTCCCCCCCCCCCGCTCTAACCACTAGCCCCTGCTTCCCTCCCAGTGCAGGAGACAGAACCCAGGAGTTCTGCCACCCAGAGCCCCACCCCCACTCTAACCACTGGCCCCCGCTTCCCTCCCAGTGCTGGAGACAGAACTCAGGAGTCCTGCCACCCAGCCCCCCAACCCCACTCTAACCACTGGCCCCCACTCCCCTCCCAGAGCTGGAGACAGAACCCAGGAGTCCTGCCACCCAGTCATCCCACCCCCACTCTAACCACTGACCCTCACATACTGAAGGGCTGGGGGGGGCTCCTGCCTCTACACACCAGTAGGGGGCGGGTTGGCAGCTCACCCCATCACTCGGGCCTCCCCCGAGTAGGTGAGGCCCTGCAGCTCGGCCTGCAGCGCCTCTTCCTCCTCCCGCAGCCGCACCAGGGCCTCCTCGTTCTGCCTCGTCAGCTGCTCCAGCTGCTGGAAAGTGTCTGCTTGGGCCAGAAACCGTCTCACCACATCCTGCCCAGAGGGGGGGTGGGGGGGTGTTAGAGCCCCCCAGGGCCATGGCCAGGCCCCTTCCAAAACGCAGCCACCTCTGGAGAGGGTGGAAGGGGGCCTGGGAGGCAGGACTCCTGGGTTCTCTCCCCAGCTCTGGGATGGGAGTGGGGTCTAGTGGCTAGAGCGAGAGTGGGGGGGGCTGTGCTGTCCCACCACCAAAGAGAATCAGTGTGTGGGGCGACACAAGGGCACTTTGGTGCCCACCTGGCAAGGACAGCCAGGGGCCTGGCACCCATGGCCACCCGACTGCTCACTGTCCCCGGCAGGGGGCTGGCGCCCGCGGCTCTTCCTGCTCCGGCTCTGGCCGGGGAAGCCGATACCCAAGAGAGCTTGGCTGTCAGCCCGCCGTCGCCATGGCAGCGGCTCCGGGTGAGCGGCGTGGGGCGGGCGTGAAGGAGACCGGCCCGCTGGCACCGCCCGGCTTCCCAAGGACCTTGGGAGGTGGCACTGCCCCTCCTCCCCGGAGACAGGTGGGAGCTGGTGCATGACTGGTGGAGGTCGAATGACGGGCAGGTCGTTTGGCTCATGGGGGCACGGGCTGGAGAAGGTAATGGGACTGGCCAGAGGGCCCCCCTCGCTACCCCTGGATCGGGACCAAGGCCTATACCATGGGGGGTTAGAGCCAGGACTCCTGGGTTCTGTTCATGGCTCAGGGAGGTAGTGGCACCCAATGGTTAGAGCAGGGGGTGGGAGCCAGGACTCTGGGAGGGGAGCGTGTCCTACTGGTTAGAGCCTGTGGTGGTTTCGGCTGGGCAGTGCCGGGGACCTGGGTGCTGACGGGGGCAGAGCCCTCCTCAGCCTCTCACCCTGGCCTTGGTAACACCGGTGGCTACTTTGATCTTCTCGAAGGTCTCCTCCACCACCGCCGCCGTACCCAGCAGCTGCTTGGCGCGGAGGCTGGTGCCCTTGCCACGCTGGGCGTCGCTCAGCAGTTCCTCCGTCTGCAGGGGCAGGCGCTCCCGCAGCGCCTGGGGACAGACATGTTGCTCAGAGCCCCCCACAGGCAGGCCTGGGCCAGGTTGCTGCCCTCACCAGGCCCTGGGTTCAAATCCCGCCCCGGGCTGCAGCAGCTTGGCCAGTCCGCGTGAAATAATCCGGGGTGCTGCCACCCTGCCCTCCGCCGGCTTTGTGGGGGAGATGCTGACCGCGCTTCCTCTGCCCCCTACTGGCCATGTGGGGCATGCTGGCCGTGCGGGGGGGAGGCTGACTGGTGAGTGGAAGCCCGGATTGCTGCCCGCGGTGCCATTCGTGGGACAGGCCTGAACCCCTATGGGTGGCCCTGAGTCCAAGGCAGAAGGTGTCTCCCCCCATCCCCCACTACCTGCAGCTGAGCAGACACACGGGGAGGGGGGGCTGGCATGAGGCACCGCTATGGTGGGAGCGGAGTGGGGGCTAGTGGCCAGAGCAGGGGGCTGGGAGTCAGGACTCCTAGGTTCTCTCCCAGCTCTGGGAAGCGAGTGGGGCTAACAGTTATGAGCTGGGGTTGCTCTGCTGGAGAGCTACTGCTGTCCAGGGTGGGTGCCATGTACCCTCCCGGCCTTACCCGTCTCTCCGCCCGCTCATTCTGTGCCCTCCTCTCTTCTGCCTGCTTCTTCAGCTCCGTCAGCTTCAGCTCCCGCATCTGCCTGTCCCGGTAGATGCTGTCTTCTTGGAGCTGGAGCTGCTCCTGGATAGGGGGCAGTTAACGCTGGGTCAGCCCCCAGAGAAAAGCCGGGGTGCAGGGCAAAGATCAGTCCAGCACACGCTGCTGCTCACAAGGCCCCAGGTGGGTACTGGCCGGGACGGGCCCCTGGGTCTGAGCTGGGACAGAGCGGGTGGGTACCGGCCAGCACCGGCCCCCGGGTCTGAGCTGGGATGGAGCGTGTGGGTGCTGGGTGGGATGGGCCCCAGGGTCTGAGCTGGGATGGAGCGTGTGGGTACCGGCCAGCACCAGCCCCCGGGTCTGAGCTGGGACGGAGCAGGTGGGTACCGGCCAGCACCGGCCCCCGGGTCTGAGCTGGGACGGAGCAGGTGGGTACCGGTCAGCACCGGCCCCCGGGTCTGAGCTGGGACGGAGCAGGTGGGGTACGGTCGCACGGCCCGGGTCTGAGCTGGGTAACGGAGCAGGTGGTCGCGGCAGCCGGCCCCGGGTCTGAGCTGGGAGGAGCGGGTGGGTGGTGCTGGGTGGGATGGGCGCAGGTTGGAGCTGGGATGGAGGGGTGGGTGCTGGGTGGGAGTGGGCCCCGGAGTTGAGCTGGACAGAGGGGTGGGTGCTGGCCAGTGACGGGTGTGGGTTGAGTGGGGACGGAGCGTGTGGGTGCTGGGCGGGATGGGCCCGGGTCTGAGCTGGGATGGGCGGTGGGTGGGTACAGCTGCGATAGGCTGGGTTGACTGGGTACTGGGCTAGAAATACCACTGACTGACCTAGCTGCAGGATGGAAATCCCCACCTCAACGCCCCAGGGGTCTCATTCTGGCCCTGGTAGCCCCCTATCCTCTGCCTTCCCCCAAAGTACCCCGGTGACAAGTCCTCCCATAATGTGTCACATCTCCTAGCAACTCCCCGCGCAACACCCTGGTGCCCCCCATCCCCTGCCCAATACCACTCAGGCAGAGCTCTATCCCGCTCCTGGCTTGTGCCTCTGTGTTCATCGGCTTCAGCCTATGTAGCTCATTGGTGCAGGTCTGCCAGCGAATCTCAGTCTCTACCAGCGCGTCCAGCTGCGTCATGGCCTTCAAGCTCTCCTCCTGGTTGCGAGGGAAGACAGTGTCAGTTCCCCCTGCCGCCCCCCCCATGTGCTCCCGAGAGCAGGAACATGCTTGGATTGGAAGTCCCAACCCCAAGGGCAACTGGAGACCCCACGCACTCACGCTAGTCCCAGGAGGGGCCTGCAGCCAGAGCCCACGCTCTGAATCCACAAGCTGAGGTGTGCGGGGGGAGAACCCCTGACCCCAGAAGCTCCAAGGATAGGGGTAGGATTTCTCTGACCACTCCCACGGCCGGCGCCCCCACGGCATGTGTGAGCTTTTTAGTCTGCGGTACAGGCCTACTGGTTGATGACATGCTCTGCCTCCTTCACACCTTTCAGTCCTCGGGCTCTTCTCCACAGCTGAGATCTCCCCATTCCGGACGCAGGGTCTGGCGGGGAGCACGAACGGCACTGAATGAGGCCCCCCCACACAGCAGGCACTGATCCCCACGGGAACCAGGCCGAGGCGACCCCCGGCTGTGGATCAGGCATGTGGTGAGCCCCCCCCTTAGCTCCTCGGCAGCATTATGAACCCCATGCCCCAGATGCAGAGACTAATCCGAACCCTCGGACTGCGGGTCAGACCATGCGTAGCGGTGGTACAGCAAACTGACGACTGGGCTCTTACCTGGTCCCCGCAGGGCAGCCAGAGAATTCAGCCAGCTGGGAGGAGCCGGTAGCCATCTCCTGGAACCCAGGCCACCCTCCTGTTCAGCCCCTCTGGGCCTGCTGACAGTCTGCAATCTCTTACCCGTGCGCGCTCCCAGAATGGCACACAGGTCTTGATCCCCCAAAATACCGCCAACACTCCCCATGTTTAAAACAGCCGCATCTGCCGTTTTAGTTAGCAAACAGTAGAAAGCTGTGATCTTCGCCAGACACCCAATCAGACCTCGTGGCCGTGCAGGGAGCAGCTCTCAGCAACTTTGCAGGTGAGGCAGTATATGCCCCCCCTGCCCTGCCCCAGCCGACTCCCTTGGAGCAGCAAATGACTCGGTGCTTGCATGTGGGGCAGGGAAGAGCTGTTCACCTGACCCTCCAGAGGCTCATGGGAAGAGAGCTCTGGGTCACAGGTAATTTCCTGAAGACCAGGTGTTCTAGTCTCCGAGTCTTCAGCCAGCGCCCCGCTTCCATTCTCCTCAGTCATTCCCCATCCCGTGAAACAGGCCAGAGATTCTGACCCTGAGAACTGGAGCGAGCCACTAAATGAGATCAGTGGAGTCATCTATTCTCCTCCTAGTGGCTGGTCCTGTGTCACAGGTTTAGGAGTTTGTTGCAGCGCGCCAGGCTCAGACAGGAGAGCTGCCTATCACTAGGCCATGCTGCCCCCCGTATCACATCTATAAGAGACATGGGGCGGCGGTTGGGGGGGAGACATCGGGGAGCCCAAGGACACAAGCGAGAGTTAGCAGCCAGCAGGATGGGTGGTTGCCTAGCCACACCAAGTGCGCCAATGGTTTGCCGAACTTTCCCCAGGCTGATCCACCTTTCCACCCCAATGAAGGCCAGCAGCTGGTTCCAGGCTCCCCGCCCTCACTTGCCCCACACTACTGAGCATTAGCCCAGGCCAGAGATCCGTAATACAGGCGCCTGGCACAATGGGTCCTGGCCACTATCACATTCAGCCCAGAAACAACCTCCCCTCCAGCTAAAGACTGGGCGCTGAAGAGGGTTGCGTGCCGTGCTGGGGTCCAATTGTGAGCCCACCCGAAACCCCCTCTTTCACCTTGGCCTGCCTCGCAATCCCCTTCCTCCCACCGTCCTGGAGCCCAGGCTCCTGCACCTTGAGTCGTACTGCAGCTGCAGCTCCTCCAGCGCCGCTTCCTCACCTTCCACCTGGTGCTTCAGGTGGTTGAGCCCGGTTGATTTCATCGCAGAGCCGGTGGGTTGATGATCGATGGCGCCTCGGAGGAGGGAAAGGGGCAAATCGTATGGGTGGGGTGTTTTCCGCGGCAGCATCTCAGCTCCCGCGTGAATTCACCATACCAATCCGTCCCCTCAACTGGGCTCAGAGGCTCCCACCGTACAGACCCCTGCTATCCCAGACCTGCCCCCAGCTCTGCGCCAGTGCTGCCAGTGCCCCTCAATCCCGACCCGCAGCCCCCTGCTATCCCAGCCCCGCCCCCCCAGCTCTGCCAGTGCCCCTCAATCCCGACCCGCAGCCCCCTGCTATCCCAGCCCCATCTCTCCAGATCTTCTACTGCCCCTCAATCCCACCCACAGCCCCCTGCTATTCCAGACCTGCCCCCTAGCTCTGCCAGTGCCCCTCAATCCCAACCCGCAGCCCCCTGCTATCCCAGCCCCATCTCCCCAGATCTTCTAGTGCCCCTCAATCCCACTCACAGCCCTCTGCTAGCCCAGCCCTGCCCCCCCAGCTCTGCCAGCCCCTCTCACTCCCGACCCACAGCTCCCTGCTATCCCAGCCCTGCGCTCCCCACACCTCAGCTAATGCCCAATTTCTCTCTTTTTCCCTCCTAGAAATGTGGGCCGGGTGATTGCTCATCCATAGCCTTGACCAGCTGGGCTAGTAGCCTGGCATGAAGGACGGCATAAAGCACACACATACCTCTCCACTTTTATTTTTCAGCGAGCCCTTTTCAGCAGCCCGGTCCCGGAACACCTCTTTGATGATTTGTGCATCTCCCTGCAGACAAAAGAGACAGCGGCCATCATCCTCAGAGCTCCTTGGGCAACGTCAACCCTCCCAGGTGACACTTCCAGTCCCTGGACACGCCTGCCCCCACTGTCCCTCAGTTGGGTGACAAGCAGACAAGGTGGGTGGCAATGTAGTAGCAGCCTGGCAACGCAGCCATGGGCCAGGGCCCCATTGTGCTGAGCACTGGACTTCATATTACATGTATCACGGTAGCACCTAGGCACCCAAGGCATGGACAAGGAGCCCGCAGTGCCAGGCACTGTATGTTATTTATTAGGTGTATTACGGTAGTGTTTAGGAGCCCGCAGTGCCAGGCGCTGTATGTTATTTATTAGGTGTATTACGGTAGTGTTTAGGAGCTCGTAGTGCCAGGCGCTGTATGTTATTTATTAGGCGTATTACGGTAGCGTTTAGGGGCCCGTAGTGCCAGGCGCTATATGTTATTTATTAGGTGTATGGTGGTAGCGTTTAGGGGCCCGTAGTGCCAGGCGCTGTATGTTATTTATTAGGCGTATTACGGTAGCATTCAGGAGCCCGTTGTGCCAGGTGCTGTACAGGCACAGAACACAAAGCCAATCCCAGCCCCTGAGGGTTTAATCTAGGTCACTAGGGGAGAGCTCAGAGAAGAGCTCTACCCGGAGTTAATTCAGGGCCGTTCTGCGGCCGGCGTTCTCCAGAGCTCTGCCTAGACAATCGCCATCGTCCCTCCTGGCCCTGGCACGAGGGCTCTGAGGTACGCCAGGAGACGGCTGCTCAGAGAGCCAGGCAGCGAGACGGTGCCGGCAGCGGGCTCAACTCACCGGCTGCTGTAGAACTGATGTGAATGAAATTGTTTTTAGTTATTCACTGTATCATTGTAACTTCTGCTCACTATTTCATTACACTTGCCATTTTACTTACAATGTAACTTCTGTTCATCATTTTGCCTACATTGTAACTCCTGTGCCCTATTGTAATTCAAAACCCATTTTAAAATGCTTAGTCCATTTTGTGGAAGGCTTGTGCTGCAGCCTTCATTTTTGCAAGCCACGCTGTAAATTTATTAGTTTAGTTTAGGTGTGTGACTGAGGTACGCACCTCCAGCGCCAGCCTGTCCCGATGAGATAAAATTCAAATACTGAAGAGGCAGACAACAGCCCTAAACAAGGTAAGAAGCATCCACCCCAAAAGGACAAAAGAAACAACAGAAGGAAGATCAAAGCCCGGTTCAAGGCCTGCAATTGGCGGGTGATCAATCCAAACCCGGAGGCAGCGTGACACAGCAAAACCTATAGGCTTTGAATCCAAACTAAAAGCCTATAAAAAAGAAAGGTGAGATGAGAGACTTTGGGTAACGTTGTGCTATCAGCATCGAGGGGCATCAGTGTGCGCTCAACAGAGACCCGGGTCCTCCTCGTGCCCAGCTTTCCTGGCCAGTTAGCTGCCACAAGCTATGATCCCCAGCTGCGAACTCAAGCTACAATCGGGACTAGTAACTATCCAGCAGCTGCAGAACATTTGGGGTGTGCGTGTGTGTGTGTGTAAGTATTAAGGTATTTGCTAGTAGTTATAGATTATAATAAATGTGGCATCTTTGCTTTGACCCCTAAAACGATCCTGTGTAGTTTCATCTCTACAACCCTGCTAGCTCGCGAGTGGGACAGGAGGCAGATCTCAGGCATATCCTGCTGAAGCGGATATTTGGTTTCTCCTTTGCTCACCCACAGCCTGGTAGGGAGGGCGGGGGGCGCCACCAACGCTGCTCTGGAAAATCCTTGACAACAGGTAGGTGGCGGGTGAGCTGAGGCCATGGCCCATCGTGCTGACCCAAGCTGTCGGTTTGCTTCCGCCTCTGTAGAGAAATCTCTGTATTAACTATCTCTATAAATCTTTATAACATTGCACTGAGTTATTTTGTATTAAGTATCTTTCTATATTAAGTATCTTTATGACATTGCATCTTGCATGATGTTATTTTGTATTTCATATGACTTGGCATTGTGCCTCTGTCATACAACTTTGTATTAGAAAATTGGTAGAAAACTTTATATCAAATGTTATAGCCCCTAAGGTAGTATAGTCTAAAGTGAAAGAACATTGTGCGCTTTTTGCCAGAAGTTAGAATAAGATCTCCCCTCCCCCCACTCCTGAATCAATTTGCCACATTGACTGAATGAGGTGTGAAATGAGTGAGGCTTGGAAGACACCCCACCTCCAGAATAGTTGACAACATTAATAGGGAATGGGAGGCCAGAGAAAAAACAATACAAACTTGTCAAGGTGGGCCCAATAAAGGAAGAGCAGACATATTGAGCTCCCCGATGGTCAGTACAACTGGGATTAGAAAGCAAGCTTCCTTCTTTAGAAAACGCCTCTTTGCAGCAGCATTTGGGACAACACCTCAAGGAAAAGCAGCACAAGACACGACGACCACAGACCACGGACACAGACCCAGATTTTGAAATCTGGGTCTGGATTTGCATAGAGGGAGCTTGGCTATAAAATACGAAGTGTGTCTTGCAGAAGGACCCCGGGTCTCGTCTTGTCACCATCGGAGCACTCGTATCCCGGGATCAGCAAAGCCCCGGCTTCCCACCCTCCCCATCTAACTCACCTGGCCAGTGGCAGTTAAGGGGAACAACCTAGTTGGTAACCAGCAGAGACTGAGTGTTGTGTGTGGCTCTGTTGTGTGGTGGTGTGTGAATCATGGACTGTAATATATTCACGTGATATCATAGAGTATGTGAATTATACGCTGATTACTAATCAATGTGGCATTTTGCTGTAAATCCCTGAAAAGACCCGTATAGCACTTTGAGTACCAACACTCCCACCTGCCAGCCTGTCACCCTGTCGTTCTCCTGAGTCTCTATAGTTAGAAATTGTGAAGTCTCTTGGGCATGGGCCTTGGTTCTCTGTTGTTCTTGTTTGTTTGATGGGCCTCGCTCGACCAACAACAGGGTCCTGGGGGCATGGGCCTGGGGCGGCCCCGGGGCGCTACCAGTAAATACAACCTAAAATTAAACCGTACAGCGCCCTGGCCACCATGGGGTCCTGGCCTGGCCTGGGGCCCGCCCTCGGTGCTAACCTGGTAAGTACACCTAGTAAATAACCGTTAGCAGCGCCTGGCACCACTGGGTCCTGGGTCATGGCTTAAAGGGCGCCTCGGTGCTACCGTTAACTACCTAAGTAAATAAGTACACGCCTGGCAACTTGGGGGTCCTAGGGTCCATGGCTTGGGCGCCCTCGGGCGCTACCGTAGATACAACCTTAATAAATTAATGACAGCACCTGGCACAGGGCAGGGCTCCTGGGCACGGGCTTGCGGCCCCTGGAACAGCTGCAATACACCTAATCCGTACAGTACCTGACCACCTCCACCTTCACACTATTTCCAGATTCAACCCATCTGGCACTCCCTGCACCCTCTACACCCCCAACCCCATAGAAACCCTCACATCCCCCACACCCTCAAAATAACCCCAACCCACCCCCAAGGACCATCATGCTCATCACCCCCACTCCCCAATAACTCACCCCCGCACTTTCACCCCCATCAAGACTCAACCCCCAACTTATACCCCCCACACCCCTAACCTCTATACCCCCACCTGCACACGCACACTCACCCCGCACGGACCCCAGTTTTCCGCACCACACACCCTCCTTAACCTCCCACCACCCACCCCATGCAACATCCCTTTCAACACTGGACCACTCAGGATCTGACAAAAGAAAAGGCCTCGAAGTGGGGGCTGCTGCTCTTCCGCTCCTGGGCAAACTGAGCACCCCTGAAGGGAAAGCCATCGTGCCAACGGCTTCTGAGCGCCCTGCCACCCGGGGGCCGCCCTCACCGCCAGGATGGGCCGCCAGCTTTTGTGGTAGCTTTTTGTTCTCCTGCCGCAGCCACTGGGGGGATTGGATCCCTGTTCTTTATTGATGGTCCCACTGGGGCTGCTCTAGAAAGCTTTCCGGTCCGCCTCACGAGGGGTTGCAAAAACAACCCCAAACTTTGGAGTTACCAACAAGTCCAAGCAGCCGGGGCCAACGGCGGCAGGCACCCGCGGCTCTCCCAAGCTGCATGCCGGCAGGTGACCAGACCAGGCAGGGTTGTGACAACAATCGGGACAGGGATTTGGGGTAATAGGAGCCTACTTAAGAGGAAGACCCCAAAATCTGGCTGTCGCTCCTTATAAAATTCAGTGCTGGTTTCACCCTCTGGTTGAGAAAGGACGGGCCACCTGATCTTGCAGATGGAGAGTCACACATGGAAACCTCTCCCCCTTCCTGACTGCTGACACCCACACCTGCTCCCCTGCGGCCCTCTCCACCCCAGGGAGGCAGACACCCCCAACCTCACCCTCCAGTGGCGCTGCAAAGCTGCTGCCGGACAGTCTACGTACCTAGGAAGGCTGTATCTTATTCTGCAGCTCTGAGATCTTGCTCGTGGACTGGGGCCTTCACGGCCGGCAGGGGCCCAGCGTTGAGGCCATGGGTGATGGGCAGCCCGCCCTGGCACTAGGGAGGTGCATGGGAGAGGGCAGGGTGGCAAGCCACAGAGGGCCGCATAGGCGGTCAGAGGAGCTCCCTCGGCATGGAGTTGCAGAGGAGCATCCCTAGGGCAGATGGGACACCCTAGAGAAGATGCAGGCCACAGTAAGGCAGGGAGGACAGGCACCCTAGGGGCAGGATGGGGGTACACCCCGGCTACAGATGGGTTGCACCCCAGGGTAAGACAGCAGGCACACTGAGCAGATGGGCAGGCACCCCAGGGCAGGTGGGGTCACATCCCAAGGGCGGTGGGGGTGGACACCGGGAGGGGGGTTCCACCCCAGAGGCAGGTGGGGGACACCCAGGGCAGGCTGGGGGGGACCGCGGGAGGGCGGGTCACCCCAGGGCAGGTAGCGGGACACAGGGACGAGTGTGGGGGGCAACCAGTGGAGATGGGACACCAGGGGGAAGATTGGGCTACCCCAGGGACAGGGTGGCGCGTCGGGGTCCCCCAGGGCAGGTGCGGGGACACCGGGCAGAGGGGGTAACGCCGCGGGGACGCCCACCCCCTCAGTGCCCGAGGCTTCCCCCGCCCCAAGCCCGCCGGGCCCTGTCCTTTGACTCCCCCGCAGGCCGCCCTCTTGTGCCCGGGCCAGGCCCTGTCTTCCCCATCCAACATCCTCCGCCCCAGGCTCGCCTTATATGTGGCAACCAGCCTTCTGATACAAAGCCTCCCATTGGGCCGCACGTCGCGGGTCGGTCCGGCTTTGGACGGGAAGAAAGGTCACAGGCTCCTGACCCGGCCTCTGTTTGGCCTGTGCTCGGTAAGCGGGGCTGCCCCATTTCGCCGCCTTCCATTCGTGGGAGGGGGGCAGACTGGGAGTATCTTCTTTCCCCCGCGCCCCCGTCCCTTGCTTTATTGGCTGGATCAACTTCCGGCCACATTTCAAGGTGGCCGCCAAAACCGCGGCTCCTTCCAATTTAACCAGTCATGGTAGAAGAGGGGAAGGGGCAGGGATACCTTCCGCCACAATCCAAGATTGGAGCGCCCGCCAGTGGGCCGGAGGCGAGCACTGCCACTCTCAACATGGACGTCCGAACGCGCCGTTTCCTGTTGGTCTACTCCGCCTCCATCCTTCTGCGGGGCGCCCAAGCGGATGTGAGCCGCCGCTGACTTCCCGGTTTCTCTGGCGTGGGGGACCTGGACCCCTTCTCACCGGATTCCGCCCCTTCCTCGCGGTAACCGGGGGAGCTGGCCCGTGGGGGCGGGTGCTGGGGGCCCTAGGGGCCTCACTGGGGGGAGGGGCGAGCCTGGGTCTATAGGGGCCCTGGCGGGGGGTGAGTTCCATTCTATAGGGGCCTCCATGGGGCCGAGGGGAGCTGGATCCATGGGGGCCTCAGCGGGGTCTCTATAGGGGCCGCAGTGGGGGAGGGGCTGGGTCTATAGGGGCCTTGGCGGGAGGTACGTTCCATTCTATAGGGGCCTCCATGGGGCCGAGGGGAGCTGGATCCATGGGGGCCTCAGCGGGGTCTCTGTAGGGACCGCAGTGGGGGAGGGGCTGGGCCTATAGGGGTCTCTGCGGGATGGATGGGGCTGGGCTGCATCTATGGGGCCGCAGTGGGGGGTGAGATCTGTAGGGGCCCTGATGGGGGCAGGGGGGGTGAGCTCAGTTCTATAGAGGCCTCCATGGGTGAGAGAGAGGAGCTGGGTCTATAGGGGCCTTAGCCGGAGTAGGGCTGCTGTGGGGCTGCGGACTGTGCCCCTCAGTGGGGCAGGAGCTGGGGAGGGCGCTGCAGGCACTGGGCTGTCCAGGGACATGTTCCTACAGGGGCTTTATAGGGTTTGAGCCCCCCCGAGGAATGGTGCAGAGGGAACAACTGGCTGCCCTGGCTCCCCACCAGGATCTGCTGCCTCTGCCTGTGGATCATGCTGCTGCCGCTGCTGCTGCCCGCACTGAGCGCCCTGGCCTCTGCCGTGGAGGTGAAGCGACCCCGGGGGGTCTCTTTGACCAGTAAGTTACCAGGAGCTGGCACACAGTCCCATACTGAAATGGGTCCCTGGCCCTTTAAAAAGGGCGTGGGGCTGTGGCTAGTTAAAGGAAATGCCCCTTTGTCATCTAGCTGCAGAGTGCCCCTTTATGGGGGCAGAACCGCTGCACCCACCCAGGCACCTCCACCATTGGCTGGTGGCTCTGAGTTCATGGATGTTCCGGGCCCCATAATCCCCCTCCAGGGTAGATGGTATTTAACTAGCTGGGGAAACTGAGGCACAGAGCAGGCGAGTGCTTATCCCCAAGGTATTCTGGGAAATCGGGGTCCGAGCCAGGACTAGAGCCCAGGAGTCCTGAATTACCACCCCTGCTTTGATCACTAGACTCCAAGCCCCTCCCTGAGCTGGGAATAGAACCCAGGGGTCCTGACTCCCAGCCCCCTGCTCTAACCACTCCCTTCCCAGATCTCAGACGAGAACGTGGGGTCCTGACTCCCAGGTCCCCTGCTCTAACTACTAGCCCGCAGCTCCACCTGTGAGGCCTGGGGGACCGCAGCAATCGAGTTGCCTTCTATTTGGCAAGCGAAGGTGGCAGAGTAAAAGCTCTGCAACCTGCTCATTAAAATCAGGGCGTTCTTAATGAGCCGCCCCTCCTCTCTTGACTGCGGGCGCTGTGGTGGCAGGGCTGATGCGTGACAGCTTGTCCTAGTACTTGGGTGGGTTCTGGAGGAAGCGCAGGCCCCGAGAGGGAGGGGTTGTGGGTGCATCTCCACAGATTCCCCCTTCCCTGTCACGTCTCCGGTTCTCTCCCTCCCAGACCATCACTTCTATGAGGAATCAAAGCCGTTCACCTGCCTGGACGGGTCCTCAACCATCGCCTTTGAGTGGGTCAATGACGATTACTGCGACTGTCAGGATGGCTCGGATGAGCCAGGTGGGTGACGGGCCGGAGAGTCCCCCCCTGCCGGTAAGGCAGCAGTGTGCCCCGCCGTGGCGTTCGCTGCTGCACTGGCGTGGGGCTATGCCCGAAAGAGCAGAGGGCACATGCGGGGAGTGGGGGGGGAGAGGACACAAGGCACCTACGGGGGGCATGATGGGAGGCATGAAGTAGGGGGGCGAAGAGGAGACTGAGGGGGTGTCGCTCACTCCCCTCAAGTGTGGCTCGGCACGTCTCATCTCGTCGATTCCCTGCCATCGCGGGGGCCCCAGGGACACCTTGACCTCTCCTGGTCTCTGCCCGTGGCACAGCTTGGCCTCCAGAGGGATGGGACTGAAATCACGTCCGGTTCTGGGGGACGGTCCCCAGCCTGTGCTGGCCAGGAGGACAGGCCAGGTGATCCCTTCTGGCGTTCGATGCGCTGAAATAAGCCTCGCGTTGCTCTGTCCTCGCTACCCCTGCGCTTGGAGGTTGCACTAAGCGCGCCCTGTGGCTGAGCCGGGCGATGGGTGCTGTCCCAGGGAACTGGGGGAGAATCTGCCCTGGGGCGGTGGGAAGGCGTTGGAGGCCTGTCAGCACGCTGCAGACTGGTTGGGCTGGCAGGCTGTGCTCGCTGGAGCGTTAGCTATGGGCTGTGTAGCTATGTAGACGGGACTCAGGTTACGTGTGCTGTGAAGCCTGGCCCTGAGGGCGAGGAGACTGGGCAGCTGCCCGCTGCGGGTCTGTGCTTTGCCAACCAGCAGGGCTGTTGTGTGTCTTTCAGGGACCTCGGCTTGCCCCAATGGCCGGTTTCACTGCACCAACGCCGGCTACCGGCCACAGTACATCCCCTCCTCCCGCGTCAACGACGGTGTCTGCGGTAAGCTGGGCCGCCCCTGCTTGGGGGTCGGGGGACACTCTGCCTGGGGGCGCAGGGCAGGGCCATGACAGCTGCTCTTGTCTCGCTTTCAGATTGCTGCGACGCCACGGACGAGTACAACAGCGGCTTCGTGTGCGAGAACACCTGCAAGTAAGAGCAGCCCGTGGGCTGGCTGGCTCAGGGCCCCTTGAGGGCTCTGTTTCCCACTGAGTTACACCCCTGTATTTAGTCCCTTGTCCCGGGGGGTTCAGTCCAGTACCCAGTAAGTGAATGTCTTCTCACAGAAATCGCCACCCAAGCTGGCACCCCCGTCTCAGCAAAGCAGCCACGGGTCGGTGGGGCCCTGGGGTGGGTGATTCCTCCAACCCAGGGCTAGGCTGGTTCAGGGTGTGGGGTGGGGGAGCCAGCCCTGCTCCGAGCAGGGACTTGGCTTATTAACCTGTCAGCTCTTGGGGGAAGCTTAAACTTGGGCACCTATCGCTGACAGTAAAATTAACCGGGGAAGGCTTGTCCCTGCCCAGCTGGCCCGTCCCTGCGCCAGCCCAGTAGCCAGCTGCCGCCTGGTGCATCCCATCTCCGCAGCACCGTGACCACATGGTGCCCCCTCTAGGGGCCGCACCCATACGGGTCTCTCCCTCGAGCAGGAGAGCTCATGCCCTTAGATCCAGCGGTCCCAGGCTCGGTCCCTGGCGCTGCTGGCTCATGCGGGGGCCTCTCGCCTCTCCCCCACCCCGTGCAGAGAGATGGGCCGGAAGGAGCGGGAGGCGCTGGCGCAGATGGCAGAAGTGGCCAGGGAAGGCTTCCAGCTCAAGCAGGTGCTGATTGAAGAAGCGAGCAAGGGCAGGGAAGACAAGCAGGTGAGGAGATCGGGGAGCCGGGGGCCAGGTCCCTGCGCTGGTGATACCAGCCGGGTCGTGGGCATGGAGCCACCCCTGGGGCCCGGCTGCCGAGGAGGGAGCTCAGAGTAGCATCGGGAGCGCGTCAGCGTCGCTTGCTTGGGTCCGTTGATGCCGCAGCCCCATGGCAGTGTGAGCTGTGAACCCACCACGGACATGGCTCCTAGGCTGTGCCGGGCCCGCCTGGCTCTGCAGCGTAGCTGTAGCCATGGTGAGGGAGTGTGGCCCAGGGGAGAGGCCGGTCCTGCTCCCAGCCGTGGGGTAGGGGGTGGTGTAGGCTTCGATCCGGACGGGGGATGGGTGGGGGATCCGGACTCCTGGGTTCAGTTCTCAGCTCTGCTGCTGGGCGACCTTGGGCCAGTCGCTGCATCCCCTCCCCATGCCTCAGTCCCCTGCATGTGGGACAGAGATGATCCCTGCAGCGGGTGATGAGGGTAAATCCGGGGCAGGAGGGGGGAGCTGTGGCCTGAGGGCCTGAGCCCCCTAGCTGGGCAAGGGCCACTGCTTGGTGACTGCTGAGCGGGGCGGGCCCAGCCTGCTCCCCAACGCCCCCCAACGCAGGGCGGGACTGGGACCGGCCCGCTCCCCAACGCCCCCCGATGCTGGGCAGGACCGGGATGGGGGCCGGCCCGGCCCGCCGCTCCCAACGCCCCCTCCGAACGCTGGGCGGGCCCGGACGGGGCCCCGCTCCCCCAACGGCCCCACCCCGAGCTGGGCGAGAGCCCGGGACGGGGCGCCAGCTCCCAACGCCCCCACGACGACTGGGCGGGCCCGGGAAGGGGCCCGCTCTCCAACGCCCCCCGACGCTGGGCGAGGCCCGGACGGGCCACGGCCCGCTCCCTCACGACGCCCCCTCCGAGCGCTGGGCAGGATGGGGCCCGGCCCAACTCCCTAACGTCCCCCACTCCCCTGTGCAAGGACACATGGCTGATTAAGGAGGGGAAGAAGTCCTCGGAGGAGCAAGTGGAGACTCTGAGATCGGATAAGGAAGGCAGTCAGAGAAGCCAGAAAAAGAATCAAAGGAGATTCACCAGAAAGAAGTGGAGGGTGAGGGCATTGCACTGCTCCATGGGGCACTAGGGGAGGGGAGCTCTGGGGAGACAGAGCAGTGCTGCTCCATGGGGCAACTGAGGGGGAAGGGGAGGCATCTGGGGGAGCAAGGAGGGATGCCTGCTCCATGGGGCACTGGGGGAGGGGGAGGGCTCTGGGGGAGCAGGAGGGCGGTGCCTGCTCCGTGGGACACTGGGGGAGGGGGAGGGTGCCCGGCAGGCTCTGTGGGGCTGGGAGCAGTGCTGTGAAAGGCAGCAGGGCCCAGTGGGCAGAGCAGCAGGGCGGGAGTCGGGCTCCCCTCTCCCAGGGAGTGCAGCTGACTGGTTAGGTCAGGGAATGGGGCGCCAGGCCCCCTGGTTTGGTGTCTTGCCCCGGGAGAAGAGCGGGGGCTGGGGGGGGGTTGGGAGCCCTTGGGGGGGCTTTGCAGGCTCCATCCCTTTGTCCCTCTCACAGGGACTCCAGCCGCCTGTTAGCAAACCCGGCTCCGGGCCCTTCCCAGCTGGGGCCACGCTGCTGAGCCCTGGCCTGGGCCTGGGGGGAGCCGGGTTCCAATCTCGGCTCCGACCGGGACTTGGGCAAGTCACTGGCTCCCTCGGGCCCGCGGCTCCCTGACGTCAGTGCGGTGCCCAGCGTGAGGGCGCCCCACAGGGGGACACTGGGGTGCAGGGGCACCGAGCCCTAACCGCAGCTCTGTGGCTGGTCCCACACAGAACAGAAGGCGGCCGAGAAGGCGGCGCGGGAGCAGGCCCGAGCCAGCGAAGCCTTCCAGGAGCTGGACGACGACGGGGACGGCCTGTGAGTCTGGATCTGGGGGGGGTGAGGGTGAGCAGTGCCCCCTGCCTGTGTGTGCTGTGTCCCCCCCAGGCCCCCCAGCCGTGTGTGCTCCCGGAGCAGGGCCTGGCCTGGCTGGTGCCTTTGCCCCTCACAGAAGTGGGTGAGGCTGAGACCAGACCCCCCTGCAGATGCCCGTGAACTCTGCCTTCAATCCCTGCTGCCATCTCCCCTGGCCCCTCCCCTCCGCCAGTCTCCCTCCAGGCCAGCACAAGATCCCCAGTGGTGCTGGGATAACCTGCCCCAGGGCAAGACCCCCCACTGCCCCGGCAGAGCTTGGGCGATGCCCAGGGAGCTTGGTTCAGCCAGGTGGCCTGGGGCTCGTTGCTGACGGACCAGGCCAGCGCTGGAGAGAGGTGGGGGGAGCCGGGCGCACTGAGCAGCCGCCGAGGGGCGCAGGTCAGAGGTGACCCATACGTGTGGGTCAGTGAGGTGCCAGCAAGTCCCAAAGGAGATTGGCAGATGGGCATGTGGGGCAGGCGCCTCTCCAGCTGCTTGGTCCCTCGCCAACTGGAGGCCCTCCGACCCACGTTACCTCCACATCTGCCCTCCGCATAGAAGTCACCAGCTCACGCATCCTCCCGCTTCTCCTGGCCACAGGGTGTCAGTGGCCGAGCTCCAGACCCACGTGGAGCTGGATGTGGATGGAGACGGGACCCTCTCGGAAACGGAAGCCCAGGTACGGAGGGGATGGCGTTCCCAGGGAGTCGGGGGGACGGCGTTCCCGGAAGGGGGGAGCGGCGTTCCAGGACAGAGGCACAGTGATGTCCCAAACGTTAACCCTCCAGGTGGGGTCATCCTCCAGTCACCAACAGGGAAACTGAGGCAGGGAAGGACCTTGACCAAGTTTGCTGAGTCGGTGGGACAACACAGCACACTCACACGGCTGAGAAAAGAGCCCCAGGAGTCCTGAATCCCAGCCCTGCCCCCTGGTCTAACCACTGACCTCACTCCCCTCCCAGAGCTGCGGATAGAACCCAGGAGTCCTGACTCCCAGCCCCCCTGCTCTAACCAACTGGACCCTGCTCCCCTCCAGATAGAATCCCATGCTCGGATGATTCGTAAACTCTACCCAGGGATCGCTTCACCTCACACTGAAATGCAGCTGCCTCTGGGGTGGGAAGCAGCCGCTGCTTAACAGCTCCCACTACCATCATGTAACAGTGCTCCGTTTGCGTGGGGTGAGACCCTGTCCCACAAAACCCCCCCTGCCCCATTTGCAGTGAAATCCCATGATCCCGTTACAAAGGCAGAGCTCCGCCAGCTCGCGGAAACCCTCCCGCGCTTGGGCTGGTGTGTTTGCTTCTGTGGCCGCAATGAAACCTGCAGCAATTCAGCTCGGTCCTCCTGGCCCCCAACCCACCAAAACCCAACTCCACTGCCCACAAGGGACCAGAGCCACCAGCGTCTGTTCCCCCTGTTCTCCAGCAGGTGGCAGTAACAGCTCACAGGCAGGCGTCCTTGCTGCTCCGATCCTGAGGGTGTTTTGAGGGGGAAGGGGGCCCCCCTTCAGCCCTGTTTTCTCTGGGGACTGAGTAGCGTCCTCTCCCGCCCAGTGCTGTGGGTCACCAGTTGGAATCCAGCCTCGGCCCAGGACGCCGGGAAGCATTAACTGGCTTGGATTAGCTGCCTTGGTAGCCAGAAAAACGCTGGTATCCTGAGCAGAATCCCATTCCCCTGGGGGCAGCCCGAATTTCGGCAGGAGCCGTGTCCGGCTGGCCCCATGTGGCCCTGCCCGGTGCCCCATGCCCCTGGCTCTGCCAGCGTGCCGTTGGTCTTGCAGGCTCGGCACCGGATCGCAGGCATCTGGGTGCAGCCTGTACCCGCCATGGGAGGCGCTTGCTGTCCTGGCCCTCCGGATGGGATCTCACCCCTAGAAATCGGCTCTTCCCCAGGGGAATTTTGGAAGGCGACTGTCATGTCGGGCCAGGGAGCAATCTATGGGGCGCATTGCGGTAGCGGTTGGAGGCTACAGCTGAGATCTGGGGGCTGCTGGTGTGCCAGGTGCTGCGCAGGCTGCCCTGCCCCCCCACCCTGAGCTCTGGTGGGCCCTCCGTTGAGTCCACTGCAGCACAGATCTGAGAGACCCCAATGGGCGAGGCACAGCACAGACCCCTAGGGAGAGACGGAAAAGGAAGGATAGTTGTCCCTGCTTTAGAGATGGGGAAACCGAGGCACAGAGCAATTCAGAAGTCAGCCAGGGAGACAGTGGCTGAGCCCGGAGTCCCAGCTGGGTGCTTTAACCACTGGCCCAGCCTGCCTCTCTGCTAGCCCCGGCTCCTCTCAGCTGCCCTCCTCTTGGCCTCATCTGCATCCAGTGGCAGAGAGTCCCACAGGCCTTGCTGTGCCCTGCTGTACTCAAGCCTCAGTGCTTCTCTTCCAGACTCTTCTGGGGAATGCCTTGCAGGCCGACGCCTCCAGCTTCCAGGACACCGTGTGGGCTGCAATCAAGGAAAACTACAAGCCCGAGGTCAGTGCTCTGGGGCCGGCCCTCCTCAAAGGGGGCCTCTGCATCCATCTCAATCTGGAATAAAGTAGCGAGCCCCTGGCAGCATTGTCCAGTGGATGGAGCATGGACTGAAACCTGCATTCCACTCCTGGCTCTGCCGCAGACCAGCTGGGTGCCTCAGTTTCCCTAGCTCTTACTGCACTAACACGCAGCTCATGGGCATGTGGTATCGCCAGCATCACCAGTGATTGGGTGTGAAGCCCCCTGGCAGTGTGCAGCACGATGGGATGATCGGTGGGTGCGCCGCCGGTGGTGAGTCACTTCCCCTGTCGGTGCCTCAGTTTCCCCAGCTCTTCTCTCATGCTTTTCGTCAGTGGAGCTCAAAGTGCTTCACAAAATAGCTGAGGATCGTTGTCCTCATTGTGCAGGTGGGGAAACTGAGGCACGGTGTGGGGAAGTGACACCCCCACAGCAGGGTTGTGGCTCTGTGGGCTGATCACTGTCCCCTGCGCAGTCCCCAGGGTAAGGCCAGGAAAGAGTCCAGGAGTCCAGCCCCCCTGCACATTGCCTCATCCATTGGCCGGCCCTCCCTCTCCCCTGGAACCCTGCTTGGCAGCGTCAGGGAGCAGCTGGGTGCTGCTCTGACGCTGGCCTGTGGCTGCTGTGTGCTTCCAGGGCCTGCCCGACGCTGCTCCCCTGCCCGAGGCCCCAGAGCCCCAGCCGGACCTGCCCTTGGAGCAGCCAGCCCCCGAGGACGACTACGATGAGGAAGAGGAGGACGAGGGCGACGATGACGAGAGCAACGAAGAGGAGCCGAAGGTAGCGCTGGGGAGGGGCTGTGACCTGGCCCTCGCAGATCCAGGCCAGCTGGGGCAGAGATCGGAGCCCCCGGGATCTCTCCGGAGACCCCAATCCTTGCAGCCATCTCCCCACGAGTGCTGCCTCCTGCTTGCCCCCGGCACTCAGTTTAATCCCAGCTGCTTAACTCTCCTTCCTGCGAGCCTGCCGGAGTCTCCCGAGCCCCTGTGGGAATTAGGGCCATGAGGAAGCTGATAGGATTCAGGCTTCTGAATCCCTGCAACTCCCCCCACAGTGTCTACCCTGTCCCCCAGGGGACATGCAAGTGACCCCACAGGAGCATTGGGATCACTGGACCGGGACACACCTGTGATGATGTGGTTCTGGCGGGACCCAACTGAGAGTGCCAAATCAGGACCAATTGCTCAAACAGGGCAGTCACAGCCCTAGGCTGGGGTTTTTCCACCTCTAAGGCAAACCAAACCAGCCAGACAAAAACGACTTCGGTGTCACCCCTCTGGCTAACCGCAAGTCACACAAGCAATTTCCTTAGGCACTCCAGTCTCCCAGTATCACCACCAGTCCTACACGTCCTGGGGATGAATGGTTATGAAAACCAACACCCCAGTAAAAGAAAAGGTTCTCTCGATCCCAAAGGACCAAGCCCCAGACCCAGGTCAATATACACATCAGATCTTACCCACAAATCACGCTGTTGCCAATCCTTTAGAATCTTAAAATTCTAAAGGTTTATTCAGAAAAGGAAAAAAATAGAGATGAGAGCTAGAATTGGTTAAATGGAAGCAATTACATCCAGTAATGGCAAAGTTCTTGGTTCAGGCTTGTAGCAGTGATGGAATGAACTGCAGGTTTAAATCCAGTCTCTGGAACATCCCCCGCTGGGATGGGTCATCAGTCTTGTGCAGAGCGTCAGTTTGTAGCAAAGTCCCTCCAGAGGTAAGAAGCAGGATGAAGACAAAATGGAGATGAGGCCTCTGCCTTATATAGGCTTTTCAGGTGTAAGAACATGTGTTTGTTTTTACTGTGGAAAGTTACAGCAAAATGGAGTTTGCATCACATGGCCAGTTTCTGCTCACTCCGCTGAGTCACAGGGGTATTCGCCTCCTCTCAATGGGTCAGTTTGTAGGTGATGTCCTTAATGGGCCATCAAGCAGGCTAAGCTGAGCTGACACCAGTTTCTGGGGTGTCTCCAGAACTGCACACCAATTGAAATACAGACAGCAACGGCAATATTCATACTCAAACAAAATGATAAGACAACAGACAGCATAATCATAACCAGTAACCCGTAACCTTGGTCTTAACACCTTATATGACCCCTTTACATAGGATTTGGTGCCACTAAAGAATCTGGGTTGCACCATGTCTATATGGTCCCAGTTTATATTAATAACGTCACAACGCCACTAGCCCGGCATCCCGTCAGTAACGCAGGGCCAGGTGCCCGCGGAAGGAGTGGGATAACCAGCCCCAGGGACGGCTCCTCCGAGCTCAGCCCCTGTCTCAAAGTGGACGGGGGGTGGTTCTAACCCTCTCGAACCCTTGGTCATTCCCTCTGGTAATCTCATCTCCGTGAAATGCCAGCCCTCCTGCCCTCTACTGAGCTCCTGCCATATGTGGCAGTGAGTTCCGCCAGCTCATTGCATAGAACTAGAGGGTGCATGATCCAGCATGGCTCCGTGATCCTTCCATTCAGGGACTCGCTGTCAGCCTCTCCCTGCCCGCCCCCACCCGCAGCGAGCCAGGGTTCAATCCAACTTCCCTTTGTCCCTTCAGTTCCCCGCCCCAAGAGCCGTCCGACAAGACAGCGGAGAGGAGAGCGGAGAAATTGCCCTTATGATGAAGCAACGCAGGCCTCATCGACGGTAAGGCTTTAATCGGGCCAGAACCTGCCACGGCGGGTAGGTAATTCTCTCCCAACGGGTTCTGAATGTGCCAATAAGGTGCGAATACTCGACTTGTGGTTGCCAGCGTCCTGTACAAGTACAGAGGGGTACCGTGTTAGTCGGATCTGTAAAAGCAAGCAGAAATCCGTGGCACCTTATAGACTAACAGACGTTTTGGAGCATGAGCTTTCGTGGGTAATACCCACTGCGTCAGTATGCATGTAGTGGAAATTTCCAGGGCAGCTATATATATGCAAGCAAGCTAGAGATAATCAGGTTAGTTCAATCAGGGAGGATGGGCCCTTTCTAGCAGCGAGTGTGTGAAAACCACGAGAGGAGAAACTGGTTCTGTAGTTGCAAACCATTCACTGTCTTTGTTTAATCCTGAGCTGATGGGTCGAGATTTGCAGATGAACTGAAGCTCAGCAGTTTTCTCTTGAAGTCTGGTCCTGAAGCTTTTTGCTGCAGGATGGCACCTTAAGGTCTGCTATAGTGTGGCCAGGGAGATGAAGTGTCTCTACAGTTTTTTATATTGCCATTCCTGATATCTGATTTGTGTCCATTTATCTTTTCCGAAGAGACTGTCCAGTTTGGCCGATGTACATAGCAGAGTGCATTGCTGGCATATGATGGCGTATATTACTATTTGGTGGTAACGTGCAGGTGAATGAACCGGTGATGTGTTGCTGATTCTGGTTAGTCGTGTGATGGTGTCGCGGGTGTAGATATGTGGGCAGAGTTGGCATCGAGGGTTTGTTGATGGTATTGGTTCTGAGCGATGAGCTATCTAGTGCGGTGTGCAGTTACAAATGAATATGTTCAGGTTGGCAGGTTGTCTGTGGCGAGGATGACCTGCCCAAGGCCTTGAAAGTGTGGATATTGTCCAGATGGTTGTAGATCCCTGATGATGCGTTGGGGGGTTTAGTCTGGGGCTGTAATGTGATGGCGCAGTGGAGTCCTGTTGGTTTTCTTCTGGGTTTGTTGCATAGGAGGCTCTGGGTACAGTCTGCTCGTTGATCTGTTCCTTATTTCCTCATGCGGGAATTGTAGTTCTGAGAATGCTTGGTGGAGATTTGTAGGTGTTGTCTCTGTCCTAGAAGGGGTCTTATGAGCATGATGCGTTGTGACCCAGTGGGGCTGTAGACAATGATCTGTGATGTGCCCGGGATGAAGTGAGGCATGAAGGTAGCATAGGCGGGGTAGGTTCGGTATAAGGGGTGTTAATTGTGAACCTAATCACTTATTTGCACCATGGTGTCTAGGAAGTGGACCTCCCGTGTAGATTGGTCCAGGCTGAGGTAGATGGTGGGGTGGAAGCTGTTGAAATTGTGGTGGAATTTTTCCAGAATCTCCTTCCCATGGGTCCAGATGATGAAGATGTCATCATTGTAGCGTAGGCAGAGAAGCGGCGTGAGTGGACAAGAGCTGAGGAAGCGTCGTTCCAGGTCGGCCATAAAAATATTTGGCATGTCCCTGTACAGACATCCCAGCCCCAGCAGGGGAAGCTCCGTGTATGTAGCGGGAAGCAGGGGGGACCCCCGATCCCTTAGCCAGGCCAAGAATTCAAACTGGGGTCGCCCCTTGTGGCCGCATGACTCTGCCACCCCACGTCCCGAAGCCTGGTCCGAATGCCAGCAGCCGTGTGAGCCCTAGTGAGCGTCGGCGTCAGCAGCTTCTCTTGGCTCAGGGGTCTCTCCATGACCGACCGAAGTCAAAGCGCATTTACCGGCGTCCCTCACTGGCATCTGGGCTCCCAGCCCAGGGGTGCAGAAGCCCCCAGCGGCGGGTTCCTTGCCACTGCCTCGCGTTTGGTGCAAACCTGAACAACTCCTGTTATTCTCTGTAAATACCGTCGCCAGGAGGCTTCTGGGCTCACCGCAGGCTGAACGTGCCACCTGAGCTGTAAACAAAAGCCTTTCGCTCTAAGAGGGATCGAGTGCGTGCCGGGCTGCTCAGGCGTGGGCGGCAGGAGCCGAGCCGATTTGTGTCTTTGAGTGAGTCAGAGCGTAGCCAAGAACTCACCAGTTCCTCTCGACTCCGGGGTCAAGGGCTTTGCTGCTGGTTCCCTTCCAGAGCCGGTCGCCCTGCCAAGACAGGCCCGGAGCTTCAAAGCAACGTAGGCGCCTAACTCCGTTTGGTTCCAAGGGGAATTGGACACCTCAGTACCTTCAAGGGTCTGGGCCAGAGGCGGAAGGCTAAAGCTATGAGGATGGGTCATGACTCGTGCTCAGTCCCAAGGAACGTGGGAACTAGGCAGCCATTTCTGAGGGGTGGCATGGCAGCTGATTGGGGGCGCACGGCAACGCTGCCCAGTGCTGGAGAGGGGTTCAAGGATGGCGAAGTATCAGCAGCTCGAATCGCAAGGAGCAGGAAATGGCAGTTGCCAGCAATACCCTGTTTCTCTGGCCCCTGTCACCAGGGCGCCTCGCAACCTTTAGCGTAGTTCTCAGGCAGGACAGTGGTGTTATCCCCGTGTCCTAGATGGGGAAACTGGGGCACAGAGACGGAGGGACTTGTTCTCACAGAGCCACCAGGCGATGCTCTGGCACTACTCCATACGAAGCCAGTCAGGACTCTGGAGGAGCCTCCTCTCTGGGAGCAGACTGTCTCCGGGCAAGAAGCTTCCACCTTCCTGGGTCTGAGCGCGGAGCATTCAGCATCCCCTGCCCCACCGTGCGCTTCCCGCAGCAAGTCTGCACAGGCGGGCTCCTGGGGAAGCCAGAGGGCCCCGCACCCCAACTCCGCAGGCAGACGTGGCTGTCAGCCAGAAGATTTATTAGCCGACAGGAACACAGTCCAACCCGGAGCTTGTAGGTACAGGAAACAGGACCCTGAGTCAGGTCCATCTTGGGACCAGGGAGGCCAGGACCCCATCTGGCCCCGCTCCATTTCCCCAGCCAGCTCCAAGCGGAAATGCCCCAGCCCCTCCTCTGGCCTTTGTCTCTTTCCCAGGCAGGAGGTCACCTGATCTCTTTGTTCTCCAACACTTTCAGTTGGCACCTTTGCAGAGAAGCCCAGGCCATCAGTTACCAGGAGATAGGGTGTTGGCCATTCTGTGTGCAGATGCTATCACACAGGCTTTTTAGGGCTCTGCAACAATCACCTCCCCTTATCCCACCACCTAGATACTTAAGAAATGCATAGGGGAAACTGAGGCACCCACATAGTATTCTGGGAAAACGTTAAGAACATTCCCACTTTGTCACCTGGACCTCAGGTCCGACAGGCTAGCACTCTAACCACTGGTCCATCCTTCCTCTAGCCAGAATTCACTTCACCTCTTAGCTTCGCGGCCGGAGCACCTTTTATTTCCCCACGGGCAGAGCAAGCACCGTTCCCTGGATGGTATCTGTCCAGGCAGACTGCCTAGGGTTCCGTCCCGCCGTGTCCTGGCCATGGCTCACGCTCTGCCCACACGACCAAGAGGCACCTTTCATCGGGCCCGACACTGGGGGAACAGTGGAATTCTCCGGCCTGGAACCCAGGAGCCAGCCAAGCCGATCTCACATCTTGGGATCTCGGGATTCTCCTGCCTCTGGGCGCAGAATCCCAACATGGGGCAGACTCGGGGAATGGCCGGAGCTCAGCACTTCCAGCGAGCTAGCCCAGGGCGCGTGCCCTGTCTGGGCCACTCACCCGTCACAGGACGGAAGGTACGTTAGCAAACCAGCCACCGCGCCAAACCAAAAGCTCGCTTCCCTCCCCCCCGCCTGAGTGCTCCTGCCGTAGCCTGCGCTGGTTGCGACCCTCTGCCGTCTCTCGGGCATTGGAAGCCCCCATTTCATGGCAGCGCCCCTGCCAGCCCCCGTTTCCCCATCTGTTCCGGCAGCGAGGGAGAGGAGGGGCGGGGGAAGCTGACTCATTGCCTCCTTGTAATGAACTCTGCGAAGAGCAGCGCGGGGGGAGGCGGCTGGCTTTGAGACAGCGCTGGTGGGGCCATGAGAATCCGTCCAGCCCCCTCCCAAAACCCTCCAGTGAAGGTTGTCCCTGGTCCTACTGTTCTTACAGCCAGGAAGGTTTCCCGGTGACTGAACCAAAATCTGCTCCGCTGTAGTTTGAACCTGTTGCCCCTTGTCCTGTGCTCTGTGGCGAGAAAGAGCAGCTTTTCGCCAGCTATTTCACGGCAGCATTTCAAGTATTTGAAGACCTCTCAATCTCCTCTTTTCCAAACTCCGGGGCTCCGGTTCCTTCAGCCTTCGCTTGCGTGGCTGGCGTCCCCTCCCTTTGAGCATCTGGGTCGCTCGCCTCTGGGTCCTTCTCAGCTTCTCTCCATCCAAACCTGGGCACCGTCCTCGGGCTGAGGCCCCGCCAGCGCTGAGCAGAGCGGGACTCGCCTCTCGTGACTTGCACCCTGGACCTCTGTCAGTGCAACCTAAAATTGCATTTGCTTTTCCCTGCAACAGCAGCGTGTTGCTGACTCATGGCCTGGCTGGGATGCGCCACGAGTCCCTGAGGCTTCTCGGCA
This sequence comes from Chelonoidis abingdonii, assembly GCF_003597395.2. Taxonomy (NCBI): domain Eukaryota; kingdom Metazoa; phylum Chordata; order Testudines; family Testudinidae; genus Chelonoidis; species Chelonoidis abingdonii. Next base: position 3,286,165 of record NC_133794.1, read on the forward strand.
GGGCTGCTGCCAAGCCGGCTCTCCCCCGGCCTGTAATTGTGCAGTTGGGTTTTCTTCCCTGATGGCAGCACCTTAGGTTTGTCATTTTGTGGTGTGGACCCCGGTTCTCCCTCTGAACCTTATCTCTGTCCTCCAAAGTGTTGGCACCAGCCCTCGCAGCGTGTCGTCAGCTCTCTGTCGCCACAGGGTCTGAGCGCCTCAGGATCGTTAACTTCCCACCTGCTAGGAGGCTGTGGGAAGTTATCCCCGTGGGCAGTGCTGTTATCCCCATGGGCAGATGGGGGAAACTGAGGCTCAGAGAAGTGAAGGCCAGTCCTCAGCCTCTCTGAGCCTCAGTTTCCCCCATTTGCCCATGGGGATAACAGCACCTCTAGCTGGGGTGCTTTGGGCTCAAGCCAGCTGGGCCCGTCGGAGCTAGTCCTGCCATGGGGCGCTGGCTCCTCTGGCATGGGCACGTCGCCCTGCAGCCCACAGGGGGATTCGCAGCTGGGCAGCTCTTGCTGGAACACAGAGACAAGCCCAGAGGATCTGTCCGCACCCCACAGCTAACCCCCTTCTCTGGGTTCGTTGGTGCTTTAAGCCCCGGGGCAGGGGTGACGTCGGAGTCTGGGTTCCGGTTTCACGCTGGCTGGAACCCGCCCGCCTTGCAGCGCGGACACAGGCTGAATCACTCACGGGCACCCTGTCCTCCTGTGCCCTTCCCACAATGCCCCTGAGGGGCAGACAAGTTTCCCCCAGCTGATTGGGAAAGCACCCCTGAGCGGCTCAGTGCGGGCTGCTGCAGGACGCATCCGGGCAGTGCCCTCACTCGGCTCGGGCTTTGCCGTCGGGACGCTCACAGCCAGGCAAGGCCACCCTGGGCTGATCCCCCGAGGGGACCCCGGCGGGGCAGGGGCTCGAAATCGGGGCTGTCCGGTCCCGGTGGCTCTGCCTCCCCTCTGCCATGCTGCTGTTACAGTGCAGCCGCGTGTTGCCTTTTCTCCACCAGGCTGCATCCGGCCCCATCTGTGCCCGCTTGGGGCTTGGGAGCTGGCACCACGCAGCCCGCTGTGCCAGGGCTCACCCCAAGCTGCCTCTTGGCTCCCTCCGTCAAGCATTTGTTACGTGCAGCAACAAATGAGGCTTGTGGGGATTGTCTCAAACCGGGGGGCCCATCTGCCCCGGCATCCTGTCTGCAACAGCGGCTGGACCCCAGTGAATCCAGCTCGCTCCTGAGCCCCATTCAGCGCATGAAGAGATACGAGCCCTGTTTCTGCCAAGTTACTATTACACAGGCGGCGTAAGCAGCTCACTGGGCTAGGATTCAAACCCAGATCTCCAGAATCCCGGTCCGGCGCCTTAAGTGCAACCCCAGCCCGGGTGTCAGGCCGGTTACAGCTCCCGAAAAGAGGGGGAGTTATGGTAGGGGCCCCCCCAGCTGCCTCGCTGCCAACGTCATCACGGCTTCCAACCCGAGCTGTCAACACTTCAACGCAGAGTCCAGTGAAATGTACCAGACGGACGGACGCCTGGGCTCTTTACTGCCGCAATATAACCACAGGGATGGCCCCAGAGGCGCCTGGATTCTGTGGCCGGGGAGCAGGCACCTCCCCGAGAACGCAGCCTCGTCAGTGTCTGCCCGGCTAAGTGCAGCTGCCTCTTTCCGGGAAACCGCTCGATACCCGAGGCTGCTCCGCTGAGCCGAAATGGCCCGACGCCGCCCTCGGGAGTGGGGCTCCGGTGCCTGGCTCTGGCCCAGATTCGCTGCCTTGAGCTGAGTGTGCAGAGCGGGGGAGGCCGGATGGCACCATTAGTTCGTCTTCACTGAGCCCGGGAACATGTGTGTGATCGAAGCACCTTCCAGCCAACCTTGAGCTGAAACCATCAGGAGATAGGGGGACATGGGACACGGTGGCGTCTAAGAGCCCCAAACCCTCTTTCTCGCTGGGGGATCCCAGCAAAGACCAGCCTCATTGCTGGGTGAGGTAAAGCCAGAGGCGGGGGCATGGGGGCCAGGGTAACTACTGATGGGGGGGAGGGGAGAAGGATAACGAAACCCTCCCGGATCACCTACTTAGCAATAATTAGCCAAAGTAACCCCCGACCCAGCTCCCTAGTGCCACTGGCCTGCTGGGTGACCTTGGGCAAGTCACTTTCTCACCCCGTGCCTCAGTTTCCCCATCTGAAAACGGGGTGACGTTTTGGGCCCTCCTAGAACGGCCAGTAGCTGCTGCTCTCTGCTTGCTCCGGCTAGTTCAGATCATTCTGTCGAGCCCAGCGGGCTGGGGCGGGCTCTGTCTCCAGGCCGGGCAGTGCCACCCCTGCAGGCTCGTCTGCTGGGGCGTTAATCCCGAATAAGCTGGTGTGTGAATTCAAAGCGCGGTAGCCTCCACCTGGGGACGCTGTGCTGGTCTCGCTTGTGCCTGGGCCGCCCGGTCTCTGCCCCCCGCCCTGTTAAATGGGTCTGAGTGGAGTCACGGCAGGGGGATGGGGGGCACCCGGAGATGGTCGGCAGAATGACCCTGTCTGCCTGTCCCGCAGGAGCAGTAGGTTGTTTACCGCACACCTTTCTATCTGCGGGCTAAGGGGGTGGTGCTGCTGTGGGGCGGCCTGGGGGGCAGAGCCCCCGCTGGCTTCAAGGCAGGAGCAGCATGTGGCCACTTGCTGCGGCCTCTGGCAAGTCCTGCTGGTTGCCGCGGAGGGCACCTGCCTGCCACAGCTAAACCATCCCCTGAACCAGCCCCACGGCGAGCTGGATCCTCTCCCCACATCGGGGGAGGGGCTCTTCGGCGTTGGATCTGGGCTTTCAAGGGGGCGGCTCTGCAGGCAGGTCAGGAAGCAGCCGGCTGTTGGGCCTGCATGAAGGCAGCTTGGCAAGTCCCGCGCTGGCTCCTAACAGGCCATGCAAACTTGCTTCTGCCCCCGACGGGGCAGCCGGGGATCGAATGGGCCGCGGCATCTGTCCCTCAGCTTTCCTGCAGGGGGCGCTCCAGGCGGCGGTGCGCCGAGGACACCATAGGCAAAGCAGCGTGGCCTTCTCCGGCCCCCGGCCTCACCTCCCTGCCCTCTCTTCCAGCTGCCCAGAAAGCCCGGGAGCAGTTTGAAGAAGCCGAAAAGTCTGTGAAGGAAATGGAGGATTCCATCCAGTAAGGGGGCGAGCGGAGGGGGGCGGTTAAAGGGGTGTGGCAGGAGTGCAGGCTCGGCATTGGGGCCCCACTTCCATGTCGTTCTGTCCCCCCCACCCCCCCGTCCTGCCCTGAACAAAATTAACTTGGGAAACTCAGATGCCTAGAAATGTGATGAAGCCTCTTGCTAGAGGGTGGGAGACTTTATGGTTAAAGCATGAGATGGGCAGGCAGGACTCCTGGGTTCTGTGCCCCGCTCGGGGGTGGGGATTGGGCAGTTCTGGGCAGGCAGGACTCCTGGGTTCTGTGCCCCGCTCTGGGATGGGGGGGTGGGCTGTGGGCAGAGCTGGGCAGGCAGGACTCCTGGGTTCTGTTCCCCGCTCTGGGATGGGGGGGTGGGTTGTGGGCAGAGCTGGGCAGGCAGGACTCCTGGGTTCTGTGCCCCGCTCGGGGGTGGGGGTTGGGCAGTTCTGGGCAGGCAGGACTCCTGGGTTCTGGCCCTGCCCTGGGATGGGGTGTGGGGTGGTGGGTAGAACTGGGCAGGCAGGACTCCTGGGTTCTGTTCCCTGCTTGGGGGTGGGGTGTGGGCTGTGGATAGAGCTGGGCAGGCAGGACTCCTGGGTTCTGTTCCCCGCCCTGGGAGAGGATTGTGGTCTAGTGGGTAGCGCAGGTGTGGGATAAACAACAGAGGCATCGGGCTGCAGAGCCCCAGAAAGTAAAACTGCCCAGCCTTGCACGGCGGCTGGGATTGGTGATGAACTGCAGCTGGGGCCAGAAGCCAATTAGCTTTCCCCAATTAAGCTGTTAATGGGGATTGGGGATTTCTGAAAATCCCTTCTTGACAAGGCTCCTTGATCTCCGCTGCTCTCCCGTGTCCCAGCCTGGCTGTTATGACTGCAGTGTGGCTGCTCTGGGGTGGGGGGGGTTGTTTAATAGAGACACCCACCCACCCCCAGGGGACCACGTGTCCCCTCAGAGCTGTTTATTTGGAGCAGTAAATCAGCTTTCCCGCCCCGCCCCCCCCACCGCAGCCCTGACACCTCCCAGGAGATCACAGCGCAATGGAAGCTGACTATAAAAACAAAAAGTGCCCAACCCCCAAGTTGTCTCCTATTGATCATGCCCCACCCCGAACTCCAGGCCTGCCCCTGTCCCGGCCCCAGCTGGGGGCTGCAGTCCCCTTAGCGGAGAGAGCCGTGGGGGCAGACGCTGCGGTGCGGACACACCAGGCTACCTTACTGGGGTTTTCTGGTCCAACCCCGCCTCTCACCCAGCCTCTGGGATTTTTCAGCGTACGTGGGGGCACCTGTTCCTGTTTGGGGCCCAGGTGCAGTAAGGTGCTTCAGCACCCGAGTGACACACACACCCCCCGTGCTGGGAGATCTCTCCCGACGCGATACCGTCCCGAACTGGGCTCTGGTGTCTGCGCAGCAGCCAGGCACCCCGTAGAGAGACACTAAGAGCTGCATTCACCAGTCTCTAACCTACTACCCCCCACCTCCCAGAGCCGGGGATAGAACCCCGGAGTCCGGCTCCCAGCCCCTCCCTGCTCTAACCACTCTCAGAGCAGGGAATCAAACCCCGGAGCCCTGGCTCCCTCTCTGCTCCTGCTCTAACCACTAGCTCTCCCTGCTGAAGCTGGGGATAGAACCAGGAGTCCTAAGTCCCAGGATACACACCACTCTAACCACTAGACCCCACTCTCCTCTTAGTGCTGGGGATAGAACCCTGGAATCCGTCTCCCAGCCCCTCCCTGCCCTAACCACTCCCCTCCCCTGCCCAAGCGGGGGAATCCCGGGGTCCTGGCTCCCAGCCCCTCCCTGCTCTAACCACTCCCCTCCCCTGCCCAAGCGGGGGGATCCCGGGGTCCTGGCTCCCAGCCCCTCCCTGCTCTAACCACTCCCCTCCCCTGCCCGAGCGGGGAATCCCGGGGTCCTGGCTCCCAGCCCCTCCAAACACGAGAGCGAGCTGCAGGCTGTAACCCATTTCAGGGGGCATTGGGGGCTGGGCTCTAAAGACCCTTCTCCTAGTCGGACCCGGGCCCCCCACCCCCCCCCTGGTTTGAGGTAGACGGCGCCCCCTGGAGTTCCAGCTGGGAAGCCTGTTCCGATCAATCGAAATCAACCACTGTCAGTTCCACCCCCTAAAACCGCAGCAGGTGCCAGACTGGGCCTGTAATTGGAGCCCCTCTTCCAAATCTGAGGGCCTCCCCCACCCCCCGGCCACGTGATGCCATCCCTGGGGGGCCGCTGGTCTGAGCCATCAGCCAGCCCGGAGGGAGGGGTTAGAGACCGGCCCGGGGGTGGCTGGTCTGAGCCCTCAGCTGGCCCGGAGGGAGGGGTTAGAGACTGGCCTGGGGGTGGCTGGTCTGAGCCCTCAGCCGGCCCGGAGGGAGGGGTTAGCTACGGGAACGGCGACTGGCCCGGGGGTGGCTGCGAGAACTGGCCAGCACACAGGTGTAAGGGCAGTGGGCGGCCACAGGGTCGGAGCCAGAGGAAGGTCCAGCGCGATCCAGCGGCTGGAACCTGGAGCCAGACAACCTCAGGGAGCGTACGGAGCCGCTGGCCCAACTGGCCGGTTTGAAATCGAGACGGGGGCTGTCTAAAAGGGTGGCTACTGGGGGCAGTTCTCTGGCCTGTGTCCCTGTGAACAGGGCAGGTGGGATTGGTCAAGCCCCAGCAGCAGCCTGGGCGAACATGGAGCCTTCCGTCCCATCAGGAGGGAGGAAGCACCAGTGCCTCTTCCCCCATCACCCCGCCCCCCCACTGCTGGGGTGGAGCGCAGCGGGCAGGCTGTGCAGGGTAGAACAGGAAGTGGAGTGGAGCTGATCAAAAGACAAGCTGTGGGGGAAGATCCGGCAGGCTGGGATTTGGCCAGGCCTCTGCTGTTCACGCCCCAGCTCTGGCAAATGTTCTTCAGGTTGTCCTCCGTGCAGGCGTTCTCTGTTCTGCCATCCACGGGTGGGGAAACTGAGGCACAGGAGAGGAACGTGACTTTCTACGTGGTCTAGGAGCAAGTTAGTAGCACAGCTGGGGATAGAACTCAGGAGTCCTGACTCCCACCCAGCCTCCTGCACTAACCACATACCTCACTGCACTCCTAGGGCTGGGGATAGAACCCAGGAGTCCTGACTCCAAGCCCCCCTGCTCTAACCACTAGTCCCAACTCCCCTCCCAGAGCTGAAAGCTCAGCTGCCAGCACTCAATTAAGCTGGAGCTCGGCAGCTTGGCCAAGGCATCTGGCCCCCTCCCCCCTTCTCCAGCTGACTGCAGCCTGCCCCAGAGAGGCCAGTAATTGGCAGTAGCCCTGGCTACCAGTACTGGGGAGGTAACCCAGACACCCACCCCCTTGCTGACGGCAAGTGCCCGAGTCCCCTGGGGTCCAGCCCGTGGCAGCTGGCGAGTGTGGCAGGAGCAAAGTGGGGCCGGGAAGTTTATCCCCCTCCCCTCCAATATCCCATATCTGCCCCTCCCAGGGCTGGCTGGGGTCAAGCCCTGGGACTGCCTGGTCCCCACCCCCCCTGCAAAAACCCACCCCCTCTCCTCCCATGAGCTGGGCCAGGGGGCTGATGGCAGGGACAGCTCATTGCAAGTGGGAGATTACTTGAGATCTGAGAATTCCTGTTTGGTACAAAGTGAACCCTGCGAGCCAGGACTCCTGGGTTCTATCCTGGCTCTGGGACGGGAGTGGGGTCTGGTGGTTAGAGCAGGAGGGAACTGGGAGCCAGGACTCCTGGGCTCTGTTCTCAGCTCTGGGAGGGGAGAGGAGGAGAGGGGGGTCAAGTGGTTAGAGCAGGGGGAGCTGGGACTCAGGGCTCCTGGGTTCTATCCCTGGCTCTGGGACGGGAGTGGGGTCTAGTGGTTAGAGCAGGAGGGAACTGGGAGTCAGGGCTCCTGGGCTCTGTTCTCAGCTCAGGGAGGGGAGTGAGGTCAAGTGGCTTGAATGGTGGATTCTGTTCCTTCCTCAGGCCCTGACACACACACCCCACGTACTATCACCCTTTTTTACCTCAGTTTCCCCATTCTAAAATGAGGCGAGTAACTTTCCCCTATCTGAAGGGGAGAGATGCCATGTCTGCTGGGGGGCTTTGAAAATGAAAAGTGCTGGGGGGTGGGGGGAAGCAGTCACCAGCCACCCTTGTTATGCCAGGGGGATGGGAGCGAGGGAAGAACCAAGGCTTTAATGCCCCTGAGAGGAGCAGGACTCAGTGACTCAGGAGCCAAGGGTGCTGGGGAATTGCTGCCATATGGGTGAATGGAGGGAGGGCCATGGGGGCAAAGGGCTGGCTTCCCAGTGGACCCAGACAGCAGGAAATCATGTCGTCCGGGTGGCCCAGAGAGCAAAGCAGAGGCCATGGGGGTGGCGTCCCTGCTCTGTCACTTGAGCATGTCACTGAGCTGCTCTGTGCCTCAGTTTCCCCAGCAGTACACTGTCCTTCGCAAGGGGATTGGGAGGAGCCCAGACACTCTGGCGAAGGAGCTGAACCGCGGGGCTGACCTCTTCCCCCCGCCCCTGTGTCATTCCAGGAGTCTGGAGAAGGAGATCTCGTTTGATTTCGGCCCCCAGGGGGAGTTCGCATATCTCTACAGCCAGTGCTACGAGCTCAGCACCACCGAGTAGGTGCCGGTGATCGGACTGATTCCCCCCTCCCGCCCTCAAACCGTAAACTTCCACTGGGGCGCCCTGGGACTGCCCCACCTCCAGGATCTCTGAGCCAGCCCGAGGTTTTTGGCTGGACTCCGGCTCTGCCTCAGGGGTAATGCCCAGAGGACGCCCAGCATCACGGCGCTCCGCTAACCTTGAGCGATGCACTGGGCGTGCTGCTCGCTTGGGATGGTGTCAGCAGGACGCCTGGGTTCCCTTCCCAGCTCCACCGCTGGCCTGCTGGATGATGATGGGCAAGTCATGTTCCCGCTCGGTGCCTCAGTTTCCCCTCCCACTCAGCTCTCGGTCGGGGGCCCGCTCGGTCGGGGGGCTGGGTGCCAGGGTATTGGACAGCATTAATTAGATCCTTGTGTATGGATGTGGTAACTGAGGCACGGGCAAGGGGAGTGGCCCCGGTGTCACAGGATGCCAGTGCCAGAGCCAGGAATAGAACCCAGGAGTCCTGACCCTGTCAGGCTCCTGCTCTAACCACTAGCCCCCACTCCCGTGCCAGGCCTGGGAGCAGAGCCCTGGCTCAGCCTGACACCTCTCCACGCCGTCCCCTGTGAGTTCCCAGCAACGCTGGGGCTGCCGATTTGTTCCAACCCACTTCAGCTGGGTGCCTGACCTGCCTTCGGGTGCCAGTGTAGGGGTGGCAGGAACCGAGCTGCCTCCTTGGCATCCAGTCATCGGACATGGGGTGAGCAGCGCTGGGCACGGTCCCTCCCGGAGAGGAGCGGAAAAATTTTCCGCTTTCCGCCCCCTCGAAACAGGTCAAACTTCGTCCCCGAGGCCTGACTTAGCTCTGGGGGGGAGGCGGGGTCAGAGCTCTGCTTGGCCAGGACTTCTTCTGGGGCTCAGCCCCCTATCCCCACCCCCGGATTTCCCTCCCCTAAAACTGCTCAGCAGTCGCCCAGGGATGTGAACTGGGAAAACTCAGCCTTGAAGGGGAGTGGCGCCATCTCTCTCCCCTCTCCTAATCTCTCTGTATCCTCCCAACTGTATCCTCCCAACCCCCCTATGAGCGTCTCTCCATTGTACAGATGGGGAAACTGAGGCCCAGTGGGAGAATCATCTGCCCACACTGGTGTGGTAATGGCTGAGCTGGGGATAGAACACAGGAGTCCTGATGCCCAGCTCCCTTGCTCTAACCACTAGATCCCACCACCCTCTTGGAGGAGGGTTGCCTGGGAATCCGGACTCCTGGGTTCTATCCCAGCTCTGTGAGGGGAGGGGGGTCTAGTGGTTAGGGCCGAGCAGGGAAACCGGAGGGCTGGTTTCTATCCTCGATACCTCATCTCACTGGTGCTCAGACCCTAGGACAAGCTGCTGGCTCCGTGCCTTGATTTCCCCTTTCACTCCCTTGGGGCTGTCCCTGTGCTGGGGGCTCTGAGATCCAGGCGACCCTCATTGGGTCTGCAGGGGGAATTAACCTGCCTGGATCAGCTTCTCCAGATCGCTGCACAGCCCTGGGGGGCGGGGGGGCTGCTCTGCTTCGTGTTCCCCCCCATTATTTCCTTAGCTGCCAGATGGATGCGCTCGCTAACGAGTTGTTTTTTCCTGATAGCTATTTAGGGCTAATTTCCCCAGAGTCTCAGAGCAGCTCCCAAATGCCGCCTTGTCTCTTTAAGGCCCCCCCCCCCCCCGCAAATCATTGCCCAGGTGATGCGCCACAGCAACGCATCATGGGGGGGGGATCAGCTGGGAAATGGAGAGGGAGGGGGTAGGAAGGGGGGAGCGGG